>NW_027505352.1:0-223538 GCF_021521415.1 Bidens hawaiensis
GGTCTGAAAACATTGTGTAAAACCCATAAATACCATATATGAAAATATGTTAGATAATTAATGGTTTTATTTAATTGTGTGGTTTCCTTCTTGATAACGATAACTAATTGTGGGAGAAACATATTTTGGTAACATTAACTACTTTGTTAGACAGTTGTAGAATTTATTAATGCTAGACTAAAACTAAAATAGGTTTATTGAAGTTTAATAGTTATGGCGTTTAGAAAAATATTTGTTGCACACATATAGTTCATTAAGCTATTAGACGCTCTATTTGGGAATTTATTTCCTACATGAAACCAAAGGATAAAATTAAAACATAAAAAATTATGATCGATGCAGTTAAATTTGAAATGGGTAAAAACCTATTCACAGCTGTTTGTTGAATTTCATATTTATCTATATGCAAATTGGCATTCTAAAGTAATTATAGTAAAGCAAGGGAGAAAGAGAGAAATTGGATAAAGCTTGATGTTCCATTTATTTAAGAAGTAGATGTTGATAGAGGGCTCTGAGTACAAAAAAATTTAAGTATGATTCTCAATAACGACAACTAAATTTATATTATTATATAAATCATGAAACTCTATATTTGTAATCTTAAAGTGTTATACAAGATGCTTATTTTGGTGTCTCGATGCACTCTTTCTAACTAAAACAAAGAATACAATACTATTAAAAAAAACGTAAGTTAAAATTTGAGAAGGGCCATATATTTAGAGTTTACTTTAGGCCTTTATAAACATTGAAACATCCATGGTAAGATTGAGTGTGGATTAAAACTGGTCTCTCTAAAATTTCTGACATATGAGTAATTAATAATCAGATTATGTTGAATGAAAATGTTGATTAAAGCTAATATTAAAGTTATGATTACAAAGAAATCATGCTACTTAATATTTAATTAAATTATTCCTTACATCCAGTTTATTTAATTAAAAATGATATATATATATATATATATATATATATATATATATATATATATATATATATATATATATGCGCGATGCGGCGGTGAAAACAATTTGTCCCTTGCACATCGTGACGGGAGACCCGTATAATAACAATTTGTTTTCAGCATGTTGAAAAATGGCATACGTACCTATCACAATTAGTAATCTTAAAATCATATGGTCCTATAATGCTAACATACAAAAAATAGTAAAAGAGAACACAAATTAACTGTAACATCCCAAAAATTTCAATAATGATAAATAATATATTATTTCTTACGATAGACAAGTTTACTTGAGTTGATAAAAAAATAATAAAATATTAAAGATGAAAATATAGTGGGCTAATTAGATGGGAATAATCATGGATTAAAAAAATGAAAGATGGGCTTTAGGTCCATAGGCTTAAGGGAGTATAAATACCCCTTAAACCCTAATTCTTTTCATTTCCATCCATCTTATCCATAATATTCCCTACACACCATAAAACACACACATAAACCTACCTTCTATGGCCATGACCAAGAGAAGTGATTCAATACCCAAAACCGAGCATAGATCTTGGTAAACCTTAACCATATAAGAAAGATACGAGTTAGAGCTACATATTGGGACTAGCCGTTACCTAGAAAATGATTAAAGGTATGCACTTTATCTTAAAGATTACATTTTTATGGACGGTTTGCCCTAAGAATGAGCTCTAGAGTAGATCGGGTCTAGTAGAGTCATAAAGTTGCAAACTTGACATTTAAAAACAGACTTAACGAACTTATGGTTATATACGGCTCGTATAAATAGACCCTAGACCTAACCCAAGAATGTTTTAAACCCATAAAGGTCCAAGCTTTATGGATAAACGGGTTAGATATGGATGAAAGGTTAATAACGGGTGTTAAATGGATAAAAGGGTAGAAAAGGGTGTTAAAATCTCGTTATGGATCATTAGTAAACTACCAGAGCTGAGAAAGGATCGAGAAAGATAGTAAAATATGATCTGGAAACATCGAACCTGAGTTCTCGGCTACCAAGAGTTCTCGGTTAGAGTTCTCGGTAACCATGTGTTTTCGGTCAAGAACATGGGTTCTCGGTCAAACACATGGGTTCTCGGTTGAATATGGGATTTCGGTCAGACATAGGTTCTCGGTCATGAGCTGGGTTCTCTGCCAAGAGTTCCGGCTGGCCAGTTTCTATTGGCTTGGGCCTGGACCCAGTTGGACCCAGAGGCTTCAATAGATAGTTGGGCTTGACCTAATTGGTCCGCAAACTTTATGCCCATATCCTAAAACAAACTAGTTCATTATAACAGACCAAACATGACTTATAAAGTGCGTTGGTAAACTAAAATACCGACTTAAATAATTATACGGTTAATTAACACACACACACACACACACACACACATATATATATATATATATATAACAGTTAGCCGAGTTCAGTTAAAGAAGGGATTAACCGTTAACGGAG
Source organism: Bidens hawaiensis (assembly GCF_021521415.1). Taxonomy (NCBI): domain Eukaryota; kingdom Viridiplantae; phylum Streptophyta; class Magnoliopsida; order Asterales; family Asteraceae; genus Bidens; species Bidens hawaiensis. The sequence continues at coordinate 2,424 of NW_027505352.1, forward strand.
AGCGTAACAGAATCCAAGTGAGTTTCCAGCCCCATTCCTTGTTATGTTTTTGGGGCTGTGTGCATACTCGACGTGATCAGTTAATAAACTTACCTTAAGTGGTAAGTGTATGCCTATTATGTTATATGTGAAAGTTATGAAGGAATGCTTGACTGTAGATGAACGATCTTCGGATATTGCATGTACTATCAGGAGATAGTTTAGAAATGTGATTGCTTATATATGTTGTATGTATGATATATGTATGTTATTGATTAATGAGTACTTAAGAAAGTATATAAAATTTATAAAAAGAAAGGAAAGTATGAAATGAAGGAATTGACGGTAAATGGTGGCAGACCCTAATAATATCTGTGAAAATGAGGGTGGCAGACCCTAATAATATTTGTGAATGAGGGTGGCATACCCGAATAATATATGTGAGGTTATAGGGCCAGAGGCTCTTTAAGGGTGGCAGACCCTAATAATATCTGTGAGGTTATAGGGCAAAAGACACTTTTAAAACGTATAGTATGTATGTAAAGAAAGATAAAATATGAGGTACCAAAGAAAGAAAGTTTGAAAGTAAGAATAAACGTATATATATATTTACGTATGCATGAAAGAAGGTAAAGAAGGTCAAGAATGTATTATAAGAACGTATTGTATGTTACCTGTATTAACTAGAACACACTCAGCGTAGCTGACTTTTAGTATGCACGCAGGTGAATAGATTAAAACAGTTAGCTTGAGGGGGCACATGGCAGGATCGGACGAGGCTGGCATCTGAAGATTTGTCGTGTTGTTTTGATACTATAATTTAAGTTATGTCTTAAAAGACAAAAATATGGATGTTTGTAATAAATGGTTTAAGTTACATTATTTTCGCGAAAGTTTTTGATTAACTCTGATATTTAGAACTGTGTTTATGAGTAATCCAACGTCCAATGTAGGGCGCCTATAACGGGCCCTTACAATATGGTATCAGAGCAAAGTTCGAGAGATTTAAGCATCCTACATGCTTAGACTCGAACAGAGAATGGGATTTAAGTAAGAAAAGAAAGAAGATGTCAGTTTAAGATAGCCATGTGTCGCTCAAGCAAGCTCAGTAAAGGTAAAGTGTATGGTTAAATAATGTTTGCTAAATGATGGCTTAATTGCTAAAGAAAGGCTATGTGACTGTTAGGGATAGGATTAATTGATTGTTTTGATTAATTAACTGTTTGAAAGTAGAACCAACACAAATAGACTTATAAGGGGAAGTGTATAGGACACAGAAAGTAACGTGATCAGCTAATCACAGCTGGCCACTGTTATTACATGTTAGCCTTACTATCCTTGTACTATATAGTTCCTTGAGTGATGACGTTTGTGTTTTCCCTTTTAGAATACGATGGCTGGAGCTGGAGAAGTTGTGAGGGCAGGAGGTCGCACCAGACGTTGAGGCAGGCCACATACTGTCCGGCCACCTTCTGTAGAGACAGCTTCCAACACGGGAGGTGAAGGAAGCGCAGCTGGATGAAACCCAAGCAACAACGAAGGGGTTCAACTGGATCCCGCAATTCAAGAGGCTATTGTTTAAGTTGTAGCCACTGCTGTGAAGAACTTGACTCCTGAAGGGTCTGCTAGAAGCCGTGAAAGAACTGCTGAAGGAGCAGGTGGAGATGCTAAGAAAGATGATGAAAGAGAGATGGAGGTCTCGAGTGTGGTTAAGTCTTTGAAAGTCGATGATAGGAGAAGGGGCCGAGATGGGTGCAACTACAAGTCAATTAAGGGTTATGACCCGCCGAAGTTGACTGGTTTGGGAGACGCAGTCGCTACTCTCCAATGGATAACCACTATAGACAAGGTTATCTGCATTAGCGAGTGCCTTCCCGACCAAGCTGTCGGTTATCCCACCCAATCGTTTGGTGATGAGGCAATGTATTGGTGGGAATCGATCGAACAGAGGAAAAGTTAGGAGGAGATTAGGGCAATGAAGTGGGAGGATCTGAATGAGCTGGTGAAGAAGAGGTTATGTGTTGACGCCGAATTTGAGAGGGCGGGGATGAAGTTCCTGAACATGAAAGCAAGAAAGATGACACACCGTGAGTATACCACATAATTCAACCGAATGTCTAGGTTGGTGCCCGATATGGTTAACACTGAGGCTAAAAGAATCAAATGCTATGTGAGAGGATTGCCACAGAGTGTTCGCATACTAGTCAGGGCAAATAAACCTGGTACTTTTGACTCTGCTGTCGAACTCGCAGAGATGGTTTATGATGAACTGGATGTGGACGATGTGGTAGTAGAAGAGCATAAAGAGAAGAAATGGGTTGTTCCTGATAAACGACTTGGTACCCCAGTTGTGGAATTCCAAGGATAACAAGCAGAAGGTTTGGGAAAGGAAGTCGCGTAAGACTTATGGTATGATGCACGTTAGTGAGTGCAAGTGGGGCACTGGTTCTGAAGTGTGCCATAAGTGTGGGAAATCTCATGGTGGAGAGTGCAAGCTAGGGTCAAATGCCTGTTACAAATGTGGGAAGGTGGGGCATTACGCTCATAAATACAACGCCGAACCCACATGTTACAAGTGCGGGAAGAAGGGTCATATGGCCAGGGAATGTACTGAAGCTGGTGGGGGCGGAAAGAAAGATGCTGAACCGTCAAGGCCAAAGACCAGAGCCTACATGCTGACTCAAGAACAAGCCAAGCAGATTCTAGATGTCGTCTCATGTACGTTTTTAGTAAACGGAATTTCGGCTTCGGTATTATTTGATTCGGGTGCTAATAGAAGTTTCGTAGCTAAAACTTTTAGTAAATTAGCTAAAATGAAATGTTGCCAAGTGTCTAAAACTTTTATAGTAGAAACCGTTAGTGACACTTCGGTTAAAATAATGAAAATGGTTAAGGACTGTAAGATAGAGTTAGAGGGACATGAGTTCCCTGTTACCTTGTACGTTATGACCTTAGGAGGGTTCGATGTGGTTTTGGGATTGGATTGGTTGTCTGAGTATGAAGCTCAGATTGTATATAAGAGTAGGATAATAAGGTTAAAGTCCTTGGATGGTAGTGTGGTGACAGTTTTTGGTGATAAGGAAAGTTCTAGGTTTAATGTTATTTCGATGATAAAAGTCGAGGGTTTGTTAAGGCGAGGGTGCGGTGCCTACCTGGCGTATGTTATCAACGCTACGGCCAAGACGAAAGGAATGAAAGATGTTCCAATCTTGCGCGACTAACCAGAGGTATTCCCTGAGGATCTTTCGGGGTTGCCAGCGGAGGGAGAAATAGAATTCCTGATAGATATAGTACCATGAGCCCAAACCGTCGCGAAAGCGCCTTACCGCCTAGCACCGTCCGAGATGAAAGAATTGATGTCCCAACTGCAAGAACTCCTCGACAAATGTTTCATTAGACCAAGTGTTTCCCCGTGTGGCGCACCAGTGTTATTCATGAAAAAGAAAGATGGGAGTATGAGAATGTGCATAGACTATCGCGAGTTAAACAAGCTTACGGTGAAGAATAGATATCATTTGCCAAGGATTGATGATCGGTTTGACCAACTGCAAGGCTCAAGTTGGTTCTCACGAATAGATCTCAGATCAGGCTGTCATCAATTGAAGATGAAGGAGGCATACATCCCTAAAACAGAGTTTCGGATGCGGTATGGACACTACGAGTTCCTCGTGATGTCATTAGGTCTAAAGAATGCTCCTGCAGCATTTATGGACATGAAGAATAGGGTTTGTCAGCCGATGTTGGATTAGTCAGTTATCGCCTTCATCGATGATATATTGATTTATTCGAAAAGTGAGTCTGATCATGCCGAGCATCTGAGATAAGTATTGGAGACTCTGAAGAAAGAAAAATTGTAAGCTAAGTTTTCGAAGTGCGTGTTCTGGTTAAGAGAAGTGCAATTTCTAGGTCACATGATTAATCCCCGAAGGGATTACCGTGGACCCAACTAAGTTTGAGGCGATAACAAATTGGAAGACTCCATAGAATCCGACTGACATACGAAGCTTCTTAGGGTTAGCTGGCTACTACAGGAGATTCGTCGAAGGTTTCTCCAAGATAGCCGCACCGTTGACCGGTATGACCCAAAAGTCGGTAGTATTCAGTTGGGGAAAGTTTCAAGAGGAAGCTTTTGAGGAATTAAAGAAGAGACTCACGCAAGCTCCAATCCTTGCTTTACCTGATGATGGCGAGGATTTGGTTGTTTGTACTGATGCTTCGCATCGTGGGTTAGGTTGCGTGTTGATGCAACGAGCTAAAGTAATAGCTTACGCGTCTAGACAGTTGAAAGTCCATGAGAGTACATACCCGACGCATGATTTAGTGCTAGCAGCAGTAGTGCATGCTCTCAAGATATGGAGGCATTGTCTGTATGGTACTAAGTGTACCATTTACACAGATCATAAGAGTTTAAAATACTTCTTCGAGTAGAAGGAGTTGAACATGAGACAGAGGAGATGGTTGGAGTTGATTAAGGATTACGACTGCGACATTAAATACTATCCTGGTAAAGCTAATGTGGTCGCCGAGTGAAGTCATACCAGCTGGTTATGAATTCAAGTATTTTTGAAGATATCATCAAAGTGCAGTCAGAGGTATTAGTAGATGAAGGGTTAGTGAAGAAGGAAAGAATTTACAGCCAACAACACAAATTGATGGAAAACACTCATGGTGTTAAGACTAGGTTTGACCGTACGTGGATTCCACCTCATGGAGATCTTAGAGGTCGAACCTATTATGAAACTCATAAGTCAAGGTACTCAATTCATCCTAGAGCTACAAAGATGTACCAAGATTTGAAAAGAGATTATTGGTGGCCAGGAATGAAAAATGATGTGGTGGATTATGTTAGTAAGTGCTTAACTTGTTTGCAAGTCAAAAGCCGAACATCAGAAGCCTTATGGGAAAAAGCAACCGCTTGAGATACCTGAATGGAAATGGGAACACATCACCATGGATTTCATAACTAAGCTACCTCGTACAGCTAAGCATAATGATACCATCTGGGTGATTGTGGACCCTTTGACCAAGAGTGCTCACTTTCTGCCTATACGAGAGGCTATCTCGATAGAAACGTTAGCAAACTTGTTCATAAAAGAGGTTGTATCTAAGCATGGAGTACCGTTATTGATAGTGTCTGATAGAGATACATGGTTTACTTTGAGATTCTGGAAGAAGTTCCATGAAGCCATGGGAACGAGATTGAACATCAGTACGGCGTATCATCCTCAAACAGATGGACAGTCTGAAAGGATGATCCAAACCCTTGAGGATATGCTACGCGCTTGTATTATAGACTTTGGAGGAAGTTGGGATGATCATCTGCATCTGGCAGAGTTCTCCTATAACAACAGCTACCATTCAAGTATTGGTATGCCGCCATTTGAAATGCTTTATGGTAGATGATGTAGAACCCCGGTATGTTGGGGAGAGATCAGTCAGAAAGAGATGGGAAGTTTGGAAGTTGTGCAAGAAACTTCTTCAACGTTCGATCAGATTAAGTCAAGAATGAAAGCTGCTCAAGACAGACAGAAGTCGCATGCGGATAAGCGGCGACGACCGATTGAGTTTAACGTTGGTGGCAACGTGATGCTCAAGGTCTCACCTTGGAAAGGGATCATTCATTTTAGAAAGAGAGAAAAGTTGAGTCCGAGGTACATTGGACCGTTTAAGATTTTGGATCGTGTGGGTGAAGTGGCTTATAAGCTGGAATTGCCCGACTAGTTAGAAGGAATTCATTCAACCTTCCATGTTTCTCATATGAGAAAATGTTTGGCTGATAACACGTCGCACGTGCCATTGATGGATATTGAAGTTGATGAACAGTTAAACTACATTGAGCAACCGATCAAGATAGTTGACCGGAAAGAGAAGAAACTTCGTCATAAGGTTATACTTTGATTGATGGTGATATGGAAGCACCGCAAGGGATCGGATGCCACTTGGGAAGTCGATGAAGATATGCGCAAGTTTTACCCTACTTTGTTTAGATGATATCTAGGTTTCGGGGATGAAACCTATTTAAGGAGGGAAGACTTGTAACATCCCAAAAATTTCAATAATGATAATTAATATATTATATCTTACGATAGACGAGTTTACTTGAGTTGATAAAGAACTAATAAAATATTAAAGATGAAAAGTTAGTAGGTTAATTAGATGGGATTAATCATGGACTAAAAAAAGGAAAGATGAGCCTTAGGTCCATGGGCTTAAGGGAGTATAAATACCCCTTAAACCCTAATTCTTTTCATTTCCATCCATCTTATCCATAATATTCCCTACACACCATAAAGCACACACATAAACCTACCTTCTACGGCCATGACCAAGAGAAGTGATTCAATACCCAAAACCGAGCATAGATCTTGGTAAACCTTAACCATACAAGAAAGATACGAGTTAGAGCTACATATTGGGACTAGCCGTTACCTAGAAAATGATTAAAGGTATGCACTTTATCTTAAAGATTACATTTTTATGGACGGTTTGCCCTAAGAATGAGCTCTAGAGTAGATCGGGTCTAGTAGAGTCATAAAGTTGCAAACTTGACATTTAAAAACAGACTTAACGAACTTATGGTTATATACGGCTCGTATAAATAGACCCTAGACCTAACCCAAGAATGTTTTAAACCCATAAAGGTCCAAGCTTTATGGATAAACGGGTTAGATATGGATGAAAGGTTAATAACGGGTGTTAAACGGATAAAAGGGTAGAAAAGGGTGTTAAAATCTCGTTATGGATCATCAGTAAAATTCCAAAGCTGAGAAAGGATCGAGAAAGATAGTAAAATATGATCTGGAAACATCGAACCTGAGTTCTAGGCTACCAAGAGTTCTCGGTTGAATATGGGATTTCGGTCAGACATAGGTTCTCGGTCATGAGCTGGGTTCTCTGCCAAGAGTTCTCGGCTGGCCAGTTTCTGTTGGCTTGGGCCTGGACCCAGAGGCTTCAATAGATAGTTGGGCCTGACCTAACTGGTCTGCAAACTTTAAGCCTATATCCTACCTAAAACAATCTAGTTCAATTATAATAGACCAAATAAGCCCGACTTAGAAAGTGCGTTGGTAAACTAAAATACCGACTTAAATAATTATATGGTAATTAACATATATATATATATATATATATATATATATATATATATATATATATATAATAGTTAGCCGAGCTCAGTTAAATAAGGGATTAACCGTTAACGGAGAGCGTAACATAATCCAGGTGAGTTTCTAGTCCCATTCCTTGTTATGTTTTCGGGGCTGTGTGCATACTCGACGTGATCAGTTAATACATTTACCTTAAGTGGTAAGTGTATGCCTATTATGTTATATGTGAAAGTTCTGAAGGAATGCTTGACGGTACATGAACGATCTTCGGATATTGCATGTACTGTCAGGAGATAGTTTAGAAATGTTATTGCTTATATATGTTGTATGTATGATATATGTATGTTATGGAATAATAAGTACGTAAGAAAGTATATAAAATTTATAAAAAGAAAGGAAAGTATGAAATAAAGGAATTGACGGCAAAGGGTGGCATACCCTAATAATATCTGTGAATGAGGGGTGGCAGACCCTAATAATATATGTGAAGGAGGATGGCAGACCCTAATAATATATGTGAAAGAGGGTGGCAGACCCTAATAATATATGTGAGGTTATAGGGCGGGAGGCTCTTTAATGGTGGCAGACCCTAATAATATATGTGAGGTTATAGGGCGAAAGGCTCTTTAAAACGTATAAGTATGTATGTAAAGAAAGATAAAATATGAGGCACAAAAGAAAGAAAGTTTGAAAGTAAGAATGAAAGTATATATATATATATATATATTTACGTATGTATGAAAGAAGGTAAAGAAGGTCAAGAATGTATTATACTAACGTATTGTATGTTACCTGTATTAACTAGAACACACTCAGCGTAGCTAACTTTTAGTATGCACGCAGGTAAATAGATTGAAACATTTAGCTTGATGGGGGCACATGGCAGGATTGGACGAGGCTGGCATCTGAAGATTTGTCGTGTTGTTTTGATACAATAATTGACAAAAATATGAATGTTTGTAACGAATGGTTTAAGTAATATTGTTTCCGCGAAAGTTTTTAATTAACTCTGATACTTAGAACTGTATTTATGAGTAAATCCAATGGTCAATGTTGGGCGCCGGTAGCAATGCTTTACATTAACAATAGTTGCAGATATCCATAAACATGAAGTACTGCTCCAACAGTTGCTTGATATTTGTAATGCTCTTTCATTGTGAGTTTGTTCATCAAACTTTCTTCTCTTTTACAAAATCAATAGTAACCTCACCATGGCGCATGATGAAATCTAATGTATATCACCTACATGAAACATAACTTTCATAAATTAAGATATAAAAGCTTGCATATTTTTCCCAATTTAACATCATGGGACTAAATAAAGGGGCTTGAAAATACAACAAAAGATTTAAAACTAACCAGTAACACTGCTTCAATACTGGTCCTTGTACCCTCCTTCATATACTGCAAAACCAAGTTGTTTAGACTTTATTAATGGTTGCAATCGATAAAACTTCAAGTTGCCTGCCTATTTGGTAAAAGGTTTTGATAAAACTTCAAATCAGTCATGTCGTCATTATACTCGGGCTCCCACCAATATATGATGTCTGATATTAAGTTTCAAACCAATTAACCGAACCAATACCGCTTTTGATTGAATCGTATTACATACATGCTTAGTTCGACCCTAAACTAAAACTATTACAGGCTACTGGATTTTGTTTCAGTATTAAGTTTTCATATATTAATTTGGTTAACTACTCATGAACTGTTTGACGAGAAGTTTGTTTATGTATGTTTGTTTAATGAACAAACAAATACGAACAAATACTTTTTGTTCATTAAAATAAACAAAAACAAACACACGTTTTTCATTCATTTATTATCATGAACTGTTTGGTTAGGTTTTATCCATAAACTTGTTTGTTTGTTCGCTTAAGTCCATGGACTGTTTGTTAAGATTTTAAGTGAACGAATGTGAACATGCAGTTACCACCACTAATAAAATCTAATTTATTACATGGACAAAACTTGTTCGTGTTCACTCATTTACCTTTAATCAAACAAATGAACGATTTCCAAATCAACAAAGTTTAATTAGAATAAAATATTCGTAACTTTGACCACAATATCCCTGTATCAAATTTGAATCCAACTTAATAAAACTAATACAACACTATGTTTTTAAATGGTTTCTAATAAATCATATAAAATATTTACGTTGAATTGATTATAATAAAGGTCAAGACGGCTTCGGGTCAAAACGGGCCACTTTTTAACAAAAGATCTATTCAACTAAATCACTTAAAAATACATCCAATGTCATGCATGTCTCTATGTTATCTGTTGAGATCAAGTCCCTAAAATATCCCACATGTAAATCATATTTAGTCAAAACAAATGCATAAATATCCCACACATGTAAATCATATTCAGTTCAGTTTATACAACTTTTGGTTTCGGTTCGATTTTTTTAAAAAAATAAATTTGTTTCATTTCGGTTTCAGTTCAGTTTTTTATTTCGGTTTTTTTTTGTTGTTTCGGTTAGATATTTTTGGTTGTTGGCTTCATTTTAGTTCAGTTTTAGCTTTTTATCGGTTTTTTAATTCAGATTTTTAGTTTTCGTTCGGTTTCACTTTATTCGGTTTCGGTTTTAGCTTTCTTGCTTCATTTCAGTTCGCTTTCAGTTAATTTTTTATAACTAAATAGGTCAAGTTAATTCGGATATAAATATATGATGAACCGAAACCAAACCGAACCTGTACTAAAAACATCACTATTTCATAAAAAAGAAAACGAACCCCTCTGTTGTGTAGCTGCATTTACATAAAATGAAGAACTTTTAGGAAAACCTCCTTTCTCTACGGCTCTTATGACCGCTTTTATTACCGGTAAACAAACTGAGACTGCATCCTTAAAATGACTCTCTTGACTTTCACCTGTTTCCCTGAAACAAATTAGCATAAGTTAAATGTGCACATATCATGGCCGCAACTTGGACTTTTGTTAACTATTTTGAACTTATTGTATTAACTTCACAACTAACAACTGAGCTTGAGCCAAGGCTATTGGGGTTAACTCTGCCAGTAGCCTGTGTACTGTTAACTTCACAACTCCCTGAAACAAATTAGCATAAGTTAACTGTGCACTATTTTGGACTTATTGTACTAAGGCTATTGGGTTGATTATGCAATTGCTAATGAAATAATTGCATATAAACTGCAAAAGCGCATAAACTATGGTGCAACAAAAAAGTATTCAATTCCTTAGCAGCTGATGTCAGCTCTTCGAATGAACCTCCAGACTCCCATTTCCTAATCAACCCGCAACCTTAAAATAAAAAAAAAAGCAGAAAAATGGTCAGTTTAGACACGATAAACAGACCAAAATAAATGATTATTCTCTCTCTCAATTGGTTACACAAAGATGGTTCGTACTAATATATATTCAATAGTGGCTTCCTATGGGTCACTTAAATTAATTTTTTCAGATTTTAGTTAAAATAAAAAAATTTCAATGAAGGAGCCACTCTCTATATCAAAAGGATATGTACATCAAGGGATAAATAAAGTAAAACTGTCAAAAGGCAATGGTTGATCAACCCATCCTGTTTCATCATCCATGTAAAATTAAACTTTTGCATGTTTTGGCCTGGATTTAGACCCGCAAAAAGTATAATGAAATCCTTAATAAACAATATACATATTGCATGATTGATGTCAGCTTTTGATCTCCATTGCAAAGTCAAAACCATGATTGTATAATGATGATAAGCTCATGATTCATTAATTGTGGTATGTTGTTCTTTAACAAATTTATAAACATGGTTCATAATTTTATAAACTTTATACCAATACATAAACATGTACGAAGTCTCCAAGTATCTCTTTTAATTTTATAACCTATGTAACAGATTCACCGATTCAGTTCAAATCAGGTGTTAGCTGGTCAACTGAGTCCGTCCAATATCAAATTTTGACCCCTACATTATCTTATACAAATTAAAACTTAGATCTATGGATAAAAATGGATGGCTTACCAATCGTTTGTTGATGAATCAACATATCCAATAAAAAATAAATGTAAGTATTTTTGTCTTCTTTAAATTGAATTTTAACCTACAAAACCACAAACCCTAACTTATGTTATAAAAAAATTCATATATATATATGTGGTAATTATTAATTCACTGCAGAAGTAAGTAATCAAATTACCAGAGGAGTGTTGCTCAAACTTGCATTATGTTCCACTAACACCTGTAAAATCATTAAAGTTCACCCAAATTTCATCAAATTCATGAAGTCGTGTGCATGTGTGAGTGATTTAACTCAGCTAAAGTTAAAATCACAAAAGAATTAATATCTTTGATGAGTACTTGTTTAAAGAGGACCCTACTACCGTGCTAAATGAAGAAACAAAATCAAAACTGCTTCTTGATATCTTGAAACCGAAATCAGAAACATCAATTTTAACAAAACCCTCAAACTCTTAAAGTTCCAATGACCTAAAAAGATAGTCGGTGGTGAGAAGATGTAGAAGACCACGAATTGAAACCCTAGAATCAATTCAAACCCAATAAACCATTACCTGTGAAACGGAGCTAAACTTCGAAATCCATAAGTCCGTCTGGTGTCATAGAAGTATGCTTCACCATCGGCTTCAGTGAGATTAAACTCTTATTTTTTAACTGCTAGTGGATTTCAAGAAATCTGAGAGAAAGCTAGATCTGAAAGTTTTTAGGTGTGAAAAAGTTTTAACACATATACATATTTGTTTTTTTAGCTAAAAGGGTATTAGTGTCATTCACCATGATTAATCACTCTCTTTATTTTCTCTCTCTTTAATTTTTAATTCGAAAAATAATATAATTTGTGGTTGAATAATATAAAATAAAAGTAAAGATTTGAAAAATATTTAATATTGAAATGCTCAAAAATAAAAATGCATGTGACAGTATGGATGAGCAAAATCGGTATCGATTTGGTACCGCCAGTACCGAATCGGTATCAAAGTTTTATGTTTCGGGATCGGTACGGTAAGGTATTGTTATTTCCCGAATTTTTACCCTCGGTACCGGTACTATCCCGGTACCGACCCGAATATTTCAATACTGGTACCAAGAATTTTCGATTTTCGGGATCGATATTTTCAGTATCGGTACCGGTGGTCATCCTTATGTGACATTGTCGGTTATCTAAACTTGTTCTAGTTATCTAAACAGTTTTATCTTCGTGATGATGGATGTGTAGGTTTGAATAAATGTTATATTCTTTTTTATATAAATTTCACTTAAAGTGAAGTATATTGTTTAGCCGTGCATGCCATTTGAGTATTTTGACTAACTTGTGTATTTTTGTATAGTATATACAATTGATAACTTATGTAACATGTGTACTACATATAACTTGTATAATTTTGTAAAATATTTGTAATTTATAAACATACATTTTTTGTAATTAATGTATTCGTGTATGTAACTTGTATAATTTCTATAATATGAGTATTTTATATAATATGTGTATTTTTTTGTTGTGTAATATATGTACCTTGGGTAGTATGCGTAAACAGTAATTTACGTAATTTTGTGTATTTCGTGTTTGAGTAATGTAACGTTTTCTGGTTTTGGTTAATAAACGAAATTATGAGTTATTATGAGTCGGGCTAGTGTTGGGTTAAATGGAATTGGGTTATGGACTTGGGTTATGAAGAAAAGAGAAAAAGACTATGGGCTTAAGCCCATGATCTATAATTATATAAGTCATTAATACCCATTTAATTTCATTTCACACATATTCCATACACCTCCTAAAACACACACTTAAGCTCTCCCTTTCTAGTATCTCTCTCTAACCGAAATCACCAAGAAACTGAGCATCAACCCGATGTAATGATAGTATGATGTTGTAGATATCCAAACCCGTTAGATCTAGTCGCGAAACGACGAGCCAACACCGTTAAACCGTTTAAGTCACGAGATCCGGGTGGAATCGGGTATAAACCAAACCTAAGATGAGCTTAGGGATCACCCTAGCTCAGATCTAGATCGAACGGAGCGAAAAACGGTGAAAAACTAATATATGATTTCGAAACTACACTTGGACATTATTTAATAAAAGTAAATATATTTATTTTAAAATATAAAATTCTTTTATTAATAGGCGCGTATTTAAATTATGAGAAATATATTATATACAACTTTCTTAACAAAACATAATATAATCGTTATTATTATTTATACCGAAACGTGTTATATTAATATTCTTAATATAAAAACTTTGTTTTCATATCTTATATAAAAGTTTACATTTTCTAAAAGTATATATTTATTTTTAATATTAATTGTGGTCACTATCCGGATAAACTATTTCAGTCCAAATATCGTGTTTATATTCTTATATCATAAATTTACACGAAATCGTTCAAGTCTCGATTGTACCGTTTTTAACACTCAATATTAACTAACGGTTTTCTAATAATTATTAACAAGAGTTTCATTGTCCAAGTTATTTCCGATAACAATTTTATATCTATCTCTCGTTAGCTATCTTTTCCAACACTTAGATATATAAAAGATATACCTCCTCGTGTACGGTTCGAGTCTTGAAATCAACTCAAAACACACATGCAATGCGATCCGGATATGTCAACGCGTACGTTTTTGCGTCACGAACGTTTCTCCGGTCTCGGATCGTCCGTACGACGCCTCAAAGCCTACATGCAACTCGTTTTAAGAAACTATTTTCGTTTTATAATCTGACCAGTAACTGACGCTTATAACTCACCATCTAAACTTCTTTTCATCGATCCATTCAGTGGAATCAAATATCTATATGTTAGGAAGGTTCACCGAAAATTTCAGCTCGATCCGATGGTCAGATCTCCGGGAATCTGCATTTCTTTAGAGCTGTGTTGTCAAAATCCGCCCAGCGAGCTGAACACTAAAACGGGTTTAGAAATCCCGCTTAATCAGCTCCGATCCTCATCTCCACCTTTCAAAATTATTATCTATGGGTTATGAACCCTCTTTAAAATTATCAAGATGATCGGACCGTTAGATCTTTAGTTATAGACCAATCTTTGTGGACATGCAAAACTATTACAATCTGTCCAGATTTTAAAACGGGTTTTTTAACGAACTTAAGCTCAGATGTAGGACAAACGGAGCTTACCATCGCGTTCAAAACTTCGAAAAATAGTTCCGGGTAGAAGACGGGCTTCAGCCGCCGCCGGACCACCGTGCTGGACCACCATCGACCGCCGCGAACCACCGCCGGCCGCCGGCCACCTTACCGGATTCCTCTAGTTTCTCTCTAACTTTCTCTCTCTAAAATGCAGATTTATGAAGTTAAAATGGGTGTAAAGTGGGGGTAACCCTCCTTATATAGGCACCGGTTTTAAACGAGTTTTTTGATCGCGTTTCGGTTTCTCGCTCCAACGAACCCTCTACTTCGAGTGACGTTGTATTTTCCAAATACATTTCGTCAAAATACTAATTCTTATTCGGTTCTCCACTTAAATTTGTCTCGTTAACTTATTATTGCGTTAATAAGTTATTGACGATCGTTATCCAATGTCGGTTCCGTGTTATTCCGAACTTAATAAAACTAGTGTTGTTTTTCCCAAAAACAACTCGTCCAAACTTATGGTGTCTATTTGATTTATTTTATCTAATGCTAAAACCTCAAATATGAAGACAATATCAACTTTTATAAGCTCATCGGTACATGTGCTTTAACGACCGTATTCGAAAATATTAATTTGCATTTTCCAGCTTCGTTATAACTCAGAATTGGGCCACGTTTTCGCATGCGTTCTCCATTTCCGATCCTCTAAAATATTCAAATGGATTCACCCCTTGCCACTTTCTCGAATGTCGGGTTGAATTTTCACACGTTTAAACAAAAACGTTCGTTTCATCATAACGTTTCCCCAAAATTCCTCTATTTGATCTGACTTTGCACGTGTTTTCCATTGAATATATTTCCCCAACTTATTTAAATCTCGTCCTCGAGATTTGACTGAGCATAGAAGATATAACATTCTAATGCTTTGCTTTAACTTGCTAGCTTGTAACTAACTTACCATTATATAAATTTTCAGATTCTTTATCGTCACCAGGTGCACGTTTCTAATTTGAATAAAATCTTTAGTCGGTATTAATGATAATATCTCTTCTTGATCATATGGTTATCTTCCTTGAGACGACAGTGTTAGCTACTTATCATGGTATGAGTTTTTTTTTATCATGGTATGAGTGCAATTGTGTTGTTCATAAACACATACTCTACTTATTAGGTAAGCTCACACCCAAACTCTGATAAGTCTATCAAAGTAAACTACTAGATCTCACCTCTAGTTTTGAACACTTGTTCTTTGAGGTTAATTTTTCCTCTGACATGACGAGGAATTTCTCTTGTCGATGCCTGTATCCGCATTTACCATCCTTCTAAGGCAATCTTTTTTTTAGAACGATATTAGCCAGCCTTTAGACGGACTACTACCACTTTGTGCATTTCGCGTCTTGAAAGGAGATTTATGCAAACACCTTCTCTTTATATTGCTTCTTTCTATGATATTGTTTTTTTTTCTATGACGAGTAGTAAAGAGTGTCATTGTCTCTTAGTGTCTAAGGAATCTATTACACTTTAAGCATAAACATTCCTTCAGTATGACATAAATGTAAAATGTCATTATACAGAAGAACCTAAACGTTTAGTATTTCTTTACCATGAAAGGTGGGTACATGACGTATGATGGAATCAAATAGAATGACCACAATTACATCACATCAAGATCAAAAATTTTGTAGACGAAGCTACAATGATACTTAAAGATCTTAGAATATTCCGGTTGCAAATGCCGCACAGTATTCAAAGAATATGAAGTTGATGAATATACGAAGGACAAAACCTTAACACTATCTTTGATTGACAAGGTGTTGTTACTCATTAACGTTTTTCAAGAATGCAATCGGAAACGATTAGGTTGGCATGTAAGTATTACACATAGTTCGACATCGCTATATATACAGTTTGGCGTGACTATATATAATTTGGAGTAACTGTGTTTAATAAGATGGATCGTATATATAGATATACGTGATACTTGGATTTAGTGGACTTGTGTGTGAAGTATTATGTAACCTAAAATATTATAATGTTAAATAAAGAAAGTTACGTTTAGTGATTTCGCGTTATAAATTTATTTAATATCGAGTAAAGAACGGATCATGGACTTAGATTAATTAAGGTGGATTAAGTGGTAATGGGCTTTAGGTCCACGGGCTTCAAGAGGTATAAATATCCTCCTAAACCACCATAAAACCCTAAACCTCATTTCATTCCATCTTAATCTCTACACACTCAAAAACACACACATCCTTCACCACACACGGCCGAGAGAGAGAGAGAGAACGGGACTCGAGTCCAAAATCAAGCCAACCATTATTAGACCTTCGATATACGAGCTATATACGAGATAACCAAGCAAACCGCGGCCACACCGAAAGCGTAAAGGTATGCCTTTTACCTTAAAGTTTACGTTTTTAGGATCGGTTAGCTTTGAAACTTAAACATAAAGTAAATCGGGTCTAAACGAAACGTAAAGTAACAAACTTGATGTTGGAAATGAACTTGACAAACCTATGGCTATGTACGGCGACTTGTTATTAAAGTTTTAAGCCGAAAGCTCCAAACTTTATGTCTTTCCGGGCTAAGTTTACCCGAACTAGGCCATGGGAATGATCGCGGAGTTAGTTAACGTAATATCCAAGAAATTCTCGATGAAATAAGGGTGATTTTGGTGATTAACTTTGAACAGAGACGGCAACTGGGCAACTTCGCCTGCAAGCCATAACTTCGCCTTCATGCAAGTTCGCTTGCAAGCAAGTTCGCCTAGCTGATAACTTCGCCTAAGGCCAAGTTCGCCTAACTGATAACTTCGCCTAAGGCCAAGTTCGCCTAGCTGATAACTTCGCCTAAGGCCAAGTTCGCCTAGCTGATAACTTCGCCTAAGGCCAAGTTCGCCTAGCTGATAACTTCACCTAAGGCCAAGTTCGCCTAACTGATAACTTCGCCTGGCATATGTTCGCCTAGGGTTAACTTTGCCGATCACTAACTTCGCCTATGCTTAAGTTCGCTTATTGTTAAGTTCGCTTAATATAACTTCGCCGACCCCAGCTAGGGGCTCTGCCCCTTGGACCCTGCTAGGGGCTGCCGCCCCTAGACCCCGCTGCCAGGGGCGCTGCCCCCGGACCCCCGTTCGTTGTGGGTTATATAAAGATAGAAATACAACATGAGTAGTAGTAGTTAATTGATACATGTAAATATTATACAGTTAGCCGTGCACAGCTCAAGAAGGGAATAACGATTAACGGAGAGCGTAACAGGATTCAGGTGAGTTTCTAGCTCCATTTATGTGTTATGTTTTCGGGGCTGTGTGCATACTCAATATGTTTGTTAATACGCTTATCCTAAGAGATAAGTGTATGCCTTATGTGAATGATGTGATATGTATGAATGATGGCTTGATGGTACGTGAACGATCTTCGGATATTGCACGTACTGTCAGGCTGTAACGCTATGTATAAGGTAAGTATGATATGTATGCTTATGTGTATGAATGAGATAAAGTTAATAAAAGAAGGAAAGGATGGTTGTATGGTTGTATGGTTACGAAGAGGGTACCGGGCCCTAATAATACTCGAGGTATGATGTATGGTTGTATGGTAACGAAGAGGGAATCGAACCCTACAAATATTCGAGAACTAGGGAACTGAACCCTACTAATATTCGAGGAAAGAGGGTACCGAGCCCTAATAATACTCGAGGAAAGAGGGTACCGAGCCCTAATAATACTCGAGGAAGGAGGGTACCGAGCCCTAATAATACTCGAGGAAGGAGGGTACCGAGCCCTAATAATACTCGAGGAATGTAGGGCGTAATGCTCTTTATAACGTAAGATATGAAAGCAAGTTAATACAAAAGAAAGTATGAAAGTATGAAAGTATGAAAGTATGATTGAAAGAATATAAGTTTATGTGTATTGTATAATGTATGATTAACTAGAACTCACTCAGCGTAGCTGACTTTTAGTATGCACGCAGGTGAGTAGGATGAGGCAGCTCGCTTGAGGAGACATGTGGCACTGAATAAGAGGCTGGCATCGGAAGACTCAAGACGTTTAAGTTTAACGTTTTGTTTATTTTGAAAGACAAGATGTTGTTTTAAGACAAGATGTGTTTTGCTATGAAATGTTTTACGAAAGTTTTTATATTCCGCGAATGTTTTAATTAACTCTGATATTTAGAACTGCGTTTATGAGTAAATCCAACACGAAAGTAGGGCTACCGGTAACGGGGTCTTACATATTATCACACTTTTCTATAACGAAAGTACTTGGTATATCTTAATATGACTTCACAGTACAAGCATCTAACTAAGGTTTAATTTCTAGTTCCAAAAGTATTATATAATACTCTTTAACATATGATTAGATGTGCTTAAATAACTTTAATTAATTATACTCTTTTTAACAAAACTCACTAGTTTATATAAGCTAGTGCCCGAAAAACTCAAAATACAATAACATGACAATTCATGTGTATAACACACACTTTCGATGAAATCTTTATAATCATATAATAATTACTATCTAAGCATAACCACACGCATTTTCATTAAAATGCTTAAATTTTCATAGTGACGATCCGTTAATACATAATACTTTAAGGTCTGATCCTTAGATTATGTAAAGTCCTAAGAAGTTTAAGTCGCAATATAACTTTGAAAATTGTACTGATAACACATTCGTTTCATATTACTTAATGTTTCACTAGCTAAGGAATGGGTCAACTTGCCGTTGAACATTAGTAAATCACACTTATTTTTGTGTTCGAGTGTGACACCCGGTAAATTCCCAATCCCTTAAAACAACCTAAATATTAGGTAATTTTGTTATATGCGCCTTGCGCGAGCGCGCCATATTAGAATCAGCGCGTGCATTTGTTATGTGCGCCCTGCGCGAGCGCGCTATGTTAATCAGCGCGTGCATTTTGTTATGTGCGCCCTGCGCGAGCGCGCTATGTTAATCAGCGTGTGCATTTTGTTATGTGCGCCCTGTGCGAGCGCGCTATGTTAATCAGCGCGTGCATTTTGTTATGTGCGCCCTGCGCGAGCGCGCTATGTTAATCAGCGCGTGCATTTTGTTATGTGCGCCCTGCGCGAGCGCGCCATGTTAATCAGCGCATGCATTTGTTATATGCGCCATGTTAAGAACCTGCGTGGGCATATGTTATATGCGCCATGCGCGAGTGTATTGGTTTTATGTATCCAAAATGTTGTCTATTGAGTTGACCGTCTCGCATGTTGCTAAGGCGGGTGTATCCCAAATCATTTATGCGTGTGCGGAAGGGGAACTAACCTCCCCGCATGGCGGGAACATTGAGAGCTAGTTTGCCTGAAGCTCCAAGATGGAATTGACTTCAACATGACTGATCACTATGTTGAAATACCAAGACCACCTGGAGAACCCACAAATGAAACTCAATGTCCCTGACTGCGAGAAGGTTACGCACCTACCCGCAGCAAAGAAATGTCCTTCACGCAGAAAGCTATGCGCACAAAGTGATACGCGCAGAACACTTAGTCTATTCTCCAGATGTAAGGAGATTACTCCCGCCCAAAAAGAAACGGTAGCGTGTTTCAGAGATTTTCCACTTTTTACTGTACACTGACAAAGTACCTGAAAAAGCACACTGTAACATGAAAAGTCAACTGTCAGCCACCCTACTCCCACCAACCACAGACCTGCATGTCCTGTCCAAATCAAATCAAAATCTTTTATCCACTACTCCACTCTTAAATAAATAATAATAATTTCCATACTTTATCATCATTACACCTAGATATGAAGAGATTACAATCCCCTAAAGCAAGGGATTGTGTTCCCTTGAGTTTGCCTATAAATATGTAACCTAAAATATCACCCAAAACACACTTCAAACTTCTCTCTTAAGAACTGCAACTTGCACTAATCATCTCCCAAGCATCCGTTGCTTTCGTTTCCGATCCTGTTACTAGGTAAGCCGAGAATATAACCTTGAGATCTGCTTTCCAACCCTTATATTCTCCTAATTCTTGATCTTAATATATATACTTCTTGTTATTTAATCGTATTCTAGACCTTCAATTCCGAGGCCAACACCAAGAAAACCCGAATCTCGATTAATCCCTTAACAAGAACCACAGGTGAGTCTCACAGCCCATATTCTCGCTGTTTTCACTGTTTTTAAACTGTTTTCGGGGCGAGGGACACGTACTTAAATAATGTTTTATCATGGTATACTTACAAGCTATGCAAGCGATTATGTGTTTAAATTATATTTCATGATGAGCGATGCGAGCGGTATCTAAGGTTTTCGATGTATGTGCGCTAGAACTCGAGTAAGTGATCACTTTACCATTGGAACTCTAAGGGTAGGGACTGCTGGTTTGATCCACCTACTCGTAAGGGTCGCACCTCTTTGCATGGACGAGTGCCTAGTATGGTCATGGGGCAGTACTATGGGTTTGAGCCCGCTCGTAGGGGTCGCGCCTCTTTGCATGGACGAGCGCCTTGTTTTCCGGCACAACGTCCGAGCGTAACCCGCGGGACGGAATTATTGATTAGCTCGTAGGGGCAGCGCCTCTTTGCATAGACGAGCACGGTTTTTCAGAAATGTCCACGCGTAAACCTCGGGACGGCATTATATTATTTAGCTCGTAGTGGCAGCGCCACTTTGCATGGACGAGCACACTTCCAGTAATGATCGCGCGTAGCCCGCTGAACGACTTTTATCAGAAATATGTGTCAGATCTATGTTTTCATACGGATTATCAAGTATATGTTTAGACATGAAATCAGAATGTGTTTCAATATGATTTTTATCAAGACTATGATGCAATGCGATTTATAAAGTTACTAAAACTTGTGAACTCACTCAGTTTATACTGATTCAAATGTTTTACGTGTCTTTCAGGAGATAACTAAGTAGCGCATGGAGTCACACTTAGAGCACCTCACGCTGAACATCTAAAACTAGCTTTTTGGGAGATTTTAGTTCTATCCCTTCGATGCGCGTGGTTGTTCCCGCCGCGCAAGGGGATATGGCGTGGAAATCTTCAACAGTTTTATACTTGGATGTTTTTATGTAATTTTTAAACAATGTAACGTATTTGTATTAAACATTTCATGCGCAATGAAAATCTTACTTTGAATGTTTGCAATGGCCCGTGCTTAATTATCAATCCCCACTCGCGCGCGCCCGGCTGTTTCCGCCGCTCAGGGCTGGGTGTGACAGATTGGTATCAGAGCACTGGTTATAGCGAACTAGGAAAAGAAGTTTTAACCTAGACTATAACCGTTGGGGGAAATCGCATGAAATATTTTCAAAAGAAACTATACACACACTTAGGAACACGGGTCACACAGTGTCTAGTAAATAATGATAACATTATGTGCTCAGAATACATGCGCTAAGATTGATATGTTTTCACTCTTTTAAAGCGAGAATGCCTCCAACTAAAGCCAAGGGAATTACCATGACACCCGAGGAACTCGCGGAAATAATCGCGCAAGCAATCGCAACACATGAGGCCAGCAAGGCCGAATCAAGTCAGGGTCGTCAGAATGAGACCCCAGAACCCGAATCAGGAGCCTTGGACAAAGGATGCTCCTACAAGACATTCATGGCCTGTAAGCCTTGGCCATTCAAGGGTACCGAAGGGGCCATTGGGCTCTACAACTGGATTGACAAGATGGAGACAGTTCTCTCCATTAGCGGATGTAGTGAGAACCAGAAGGTCCTTTACGCGACCTGCATGTTCCAAGAAGCAGCTTCGTCTTGGTGGAAGCTTCAAGTGAAAACCTTGGGGCGAGAAGTTGCTCTTCACAAGACCTGGGAGGAACTGAAGGAAATGTTGATGAGAAAGTTCTGCTCTCGCGCAGAAATTCAGAACGTACAACAGGAATTCTGGAACCACACCATGGTAGGAACGGATATCGACGCCTACAACAACCGGTTCAACGAGCTTTGCCAGTTGGTGCCAGACATGGCAAACACGGAGGAAAAGAAGATCGAGAGGTATATCTTTGGGTTACCTCCTGTTGTTAGGGTTCCGCTCAACGCCGCAGCGCCTCCAACCTTTGATGAGGCGGTAGCGCGGGCCATCACCCTTACAAGGGATACGGTCCGTGCGGGTATGTTAACTACGCGCGGAATCGAGCAGCGAACCTATGATCCCAAGAGGAAGTGGAACTCTCACCACCGAGGGTCCGACTCCAAGCAACCACCGTTCAAGAAGCAGGAGAGCGCAAGGGCTTACGCGATCCAAGCCGCGGAGCCATCAAGGAAAGGATACAGCGGGCCTCGCCCATGGTGCAACAAATGCAAGTATCACCACGAGGGTGAATGCGCAAGAATCGAATGTGCCAAATGTGGCAGACCAGGGCACAAGACGATGAATTGCCGTGTCAGAGAAGCTGGAGCGAGCGACAACTGCTACGCATGCGGGAAGCCAGGGCATTTTAGTCGGGATTGCCCGCAAAAGGGAAACCAAGCTCGCGGGAGAGCTTTTGTGATCGGCGCAGGCGAAGCCAAAGAAGAGCCGAATGTGGTAACCGGTACGTTTTTGCTTAACGGACATTTTGCATCTGTCTTATTTGATACTGGCGCTGACCTAAGTTTTATATCCGCTGAGTTTAAAGACTCCCTAGGCCTAGCAACCAGTAGGCTAGACACACCTTATACTATAGAACTAGCCAATGGTAGGCAGTTATGCGCGAACGAAAGAACTGAACAATGTGTAATAGTCATGGGAGGTCACGGGTTCAACATTAACTTGTTGCCAATAGACTTGGGAAGTTTTGACATTGTGATAGGTATGGATTGGTTAGTCGAGAACCACGCGGAAGTTATTTGCCATGAGAAGCAGGTTCGGGTCCCACTGTTGAACGGAGAAACCTTGGTAATTCAAGGGGAAAGAAGGGGAGTTGCGACAAAACTGATTTCGTGCCTAAAGGCGCGCAAGTGCCTAAGGAAAGGGTGCTACGCCTTCCTGGCGCATGTAGTAGAGAAGAAAGGAGATGAGCGAAGAATTGAAGACTTACCAGTAGTGCGCGAATTTCCAGGAGTTTTTCCTGAAGATTTGCCCGGATTACCGCCACCGCGACAAGTCGAGTTTCGTGTTGATTTAGTCCCAGGAGCTGCGCCAGTAGCTCGAGCGCCTTATCGACTAGCTCCATCTGAGATGCAAGAGCTATCCAATCAGTTACAGGAACTATTGGATAAGGGTTTCATACGCCCAAGCTTTTCACCTTGGGGAGCTCCAGTACTGTTTGTTAAGAAGAAGGATGGTTCGTTCAGAATGTGTATTGACTACAGGGAGCTGAATAAGCTGACAGTCAAAAATCGGTACCCCTTACCGAGGATTGACGACTTATTTGACCAGTTGCAAGGATCCAGTTATTATTCGAAGATAGATCTACGGTCCGGATACCACCAACTTAGGGTCCATGAGGAAGACGTGCCGAAAACAGCCTTCCGAACTAGATACGGCCATTATGAGTTCTTAGTGATGCCTTTCGGGCTAACTAATGCGCCGGCTGTATTCATGGATCTGATGAACCGCGTGTGCAAACCATACTTGGACAAGTTTGTGATTGTATTTATAGATGATATTCTGATTTATTCTCGGACCAAGGCCGAGCATCAGCAACACCTGAGATTGATTTTGGAATTTTTGAGGAAAGAAAAGTTGTATGCGAAGTTTTCCAAGTGCGAGTTTTGGCTTAGAGAAGTTCATTTTCTCGGTCACGTTGTAAACGAGAAGGGAATACACGTTGATCCTTCCAAGGTCAAGGCCATCGAAAACTGGGAAGCGCCAAAAACCCCAACTGAGGTGAGGCAATTCCTAGGACTAGCTGGCTACTATCGACGCTTCATTGAGAACTTCTCCAAGATAGCTCTACCTCTGACCGCGCTAACTCAGAAAGACAAGAAGTTTGTTTGGGGCGAAAATCAGGAAGCAGCGTTTCAAATGTTGAAACAAAAGTTATGTAGTGCGCCAATTTTGTCTCTGCCCGAGGGGATGGATGACATCATCGTTTACTGCGACGCTTCACATCAGGGACTCGGATGTGTCCTTATGCAGCGAGACAAAGTCATAGCGTATGCCTCGCGCCAACTCAAGACCAATGAAAAGAACTACACAACGCATGATCTGGAACTTGGAGCGGTTGTCTTCGCGCTAAAGATTTGGCGCCATTACCTCTATGGTACAAAGTGTATAATCTTTACGGATCACAAGAGCCTTCAACATATATTTGATCAAAAGAATTTAAACATGAGGCAACGAAGATGGGTTGAATTGTTGAATGATTATGATTGTGAAATAAAGTATCACCCTGGAAAGGCGAATGTGGTGGCAGACGCGCTAAGCAGGAAGGAGCGAATAAAAACGCTACGAGTCAAGGCTCTAAGGCTGACCATTCGCGCAGATCTCTTTACCAGCATCCGAGACGCTCAGCAAGAAGCTTTGAAACCAGAGTTTGCTAAAAACGAATCCCTTGGGGGTATGATTAAGAGTTTGGAACTTAAGAACGGCAATCTATATTTCGCTAACCGCATATGGGTCCCTCTCAAGGGAGGATTGCGCGAGCGAGTATTATACGAGGCTCACAAGACGCGGTATTCCGTACATCCTGGCGCAGACAAGATGTACCAAGATGTTAAAGCGCTGTATTGGTGGCCCAATCTTAAAGGCGCCATCGCGACGTATGTCAGTAAGTGCCTGACGTGTTCAAAAGTAAAGGCTGAATATCAGAAGCCGTCGGGGTTACTTCAGCAGCCAGAAATTCCCATGTGGAAGTGGGAACAAATCTCTATGGACTTCATCACCAAACTGCCAAGGACACCTGGGGGTTATGACACGATCTGGGTTATTGTAGATCGGCTAACTAAGTCAGCGCACTTCCTGCCGATCAAGGAAACCGATAAGATGGAAAAGTTAGCCCGACTGTATATTCGAGAAGTAGTTTCAAAACATGGAGTCCCAGTGTCCATCATTTCTGATAGAGATAGTCGGTTCACATCAAGGTTTTGGAGATCGTTACAAGGGGATTTAGGTACTCGTCTTGACATGAGTACGGCATATCATCCCCAAACGGATGGGCAAAGCGAGCGAACAATCCAGACATTGGAAGATATGCTGCGCGCGTGCGCAATCGATTTCGGTGGTAGCTGGGATACTCATCTCCCTTTGGTTGAATTTTCTTACAACAACAGTTATCACACAAGCATCAAGGCTGCGCCGTTTGAAGCTTTGTATGGACGCAAGTGTAGATCCCCACTGTGCTGGGCTGAAGTGGGTGACAAGCAAATGACTGGTCCAGAATTGATCCAAGAAACAACAGACAAGATTTTTCAGATAAGGGATCGCCTTAAGACAGCGCGCGATAGACAGAAGAGCTACACAGATGTGCGAAGGAAACCGTTGGAGTTTCAAGTAGGGGATAAAGTACTTTTGAAAGTCTCTCCATGGAAAGGAGTCCCCCGTTTCGGCAAGCGAGGAAAGTTGAATCCGCGCTACATTGGACCATTTGAGATCCTGGAAAGGATCGGTCCGGTTGCTTATAAACTCCGTTTACCCGCCGAACTCAGTGGAGTTCATGATACGTTTCATGTGTCCAACCTCAAAAAGTGTTTATCTGATGAAACGTTGATTTTACCGTTGGAAGAGATTCACATCGACAAACAACTGCACTTCGTAGAAGAGCCTATAGCCGTAACCGATTGGAAAGAATAAAAGTTGCGCAGAAGTCGAATCAAGTTAGTAAAGGTTCAATGGAACTCAAGGCGTGGGCCTGAATTCACTTGGGAAAGAGAAGATCAAATGCGCCAGAAATACCCACACCTCTTTCAGAACATGGCTTCTGCCAGCAACGTCTCCTAAATTTCGGGACGAAATTCGCTTAACAGGGGGAGAATGTGACACCCGGTAAATTCCCAATCCCTTAAAACAACCTAAATATTAGGTAATTTTGTTATATGCGCCTTGCGCGAGCGCGCCATATTAGAATCAGCGCGTGCATTTGTTATGTGCGTCCTGCGCGAGCGCGCTATGTTAATCAGCCCGTGCATTTTGTTATGTGCGCCCTGCGCGAGCGCGCTATGTTAATCAGCGCGTGCATTTTGTTATGTGCGCCCTGCGCGAGCGCGCTATGTTAA
This sequence comes from Bidens hawaiensis, assembly GCF_021521415.1. NCBI lineage: Eukaryota > Viridiplantae > Streptophyta > Magnoliopsida > Asterales > Asteraceae > Bidens > Bidens hawaiensis. Next base: position 28,713 of record NW_027505352.1, read on the forward strand.
TCAGCGCGTGCATTTTGTTATGTGCGCCCTGCGCGAGCGCGCTATGTTAATCAGCGAGTGCATTTTGTTATGTGCGCCCTGCGCGAGCGCGCCATGTTAATCAGCGCGTGCATTTGTTATATGCGCCATGTTAAGAACCTGCGTGGGCATATGTTATATGCGCCATGCGCGAGTGTATTGGTTTTATGTATCCAAAATGTTGTCTATTGAGTTGACCGTCTCGCATGTTGCTAAGGCGGGTGTATCCCAAATCATTTATGCGCGTGCGGAAGGGGAACTAACCTCCCCGCATGGCGGGAACATTGAGAGCTAGTTTGCCTGAAGCTCCAAGATGGAATTGACTTCAACATGACTGATCACTATGTTGAAATACCAAGACCACCTGGAGAACCCACAAATGAAACTCAATGTCCCTGACTGCGAGAAGGTTACGCACCTACCCGCAGCAAAGAAATGTCCTTCACGCAGAAAGCTATGCGCACAAAGTGATACGCGCAGAACACTTAGTCTATTCTCCAGATGTAAAGAGATTACTCCCGCCCAAAAAGAAACGGTAGCGTGTTTCAGAGATTTTCCACTTTTTACTGTACACTGACAAAGTACCTGAAAAAGCACACTGTAACATGAAAAGTCAACTGTCAGCCACCCTACTCCCACCAACCACAGACCTGCATGTCCTGTCCAAATCAAATCAAAATCTTTTATCCACTACTCCACTCTTAAATAAATAATAATAATTTCCATACTTTATCATCATTACACCTAGATATGAAGAGATTACAATCCCCTAAAGCAAGGGATTGTGTTCCCTTGAGTTTGCCTATAAATATGTAACCTAAAATATCACCCAAAACACACTTCAAACTTCTCTCTTAGGAACTGCAACTTGCACTAATCATCTCCCAAGCATCCGTTGCTTTCGTTTCCGATCTTGTTACTAGGTAAGCCGAGAATATAACCTTGAGATCTGCTTTCCAACCCTTATATTCTCCTAATTCTTGATCTTAATATATATACTTCTTGTTATTTAATCGTATTCTAGACCTTCAATTCCGAGGCCAACACCAAGAAAACCCGAATCTCGATTAATCCCTTAACAAGAACCACAGGTGAGTCTCACAGCCCCTATTCTCGCTGTTTTCACTGTTTTCAGGGCGAGGGACACGTACTTAAATAATGTTTTATCATGGTATACTTACAAGCTATGCAAGCGATTATGTGTTTAAATTATATTTCATGATGAGCGATGCGAGCGGTATCTAAGGTTTTCGATGTATGTGCGCTAGAACTCGAGTAAGTGATCACTTTACCATTGGAACTCTAAGGGTAGGGACTGCTGGTTTGATCCACCCACTCGTAGGGGTCGCACCTCTTTGCATGGACGAGTGCCTAGTATGGTCATGGGGCAGTACTATGGGTTTGAGCCCGCTCGTAGGGGTCGCGCCTCTTTGCATGGACGAGCGCCTTGTTTTCCGGCACAACGTCCGCGCGTAAACCGCGGGACGGAATTATTGATTAGCTCGTAGGGGCAGCGCCTCTTTGCATAGACGAGCACGGTTTTTCAGAAATGTCCACGCGTAAACCGCGGGACGGCATTATATTATTTAGCTCGTAGTGGCAGCGCCACTTTGCATGGACGAGCACACTTCCAGTAATGATCGCGCGTAGCCCGCTGAACGACTTTTATCAGAAATATGTGTCAGATCTATGTTTTCATACGGATTATCAAGTATATGTTTAGACATGAAATCAGAATGTGTTTCAATATGATTTTTATCAAGACTATGATGCAATGCGATTTATAAAGTTACTAAAACTTGTGAACTCACTCAGTTTATACTGATTCAAATGTTTTACGTGTCTTTCAGGAGATAACTAAGTAGCACATGGAGTCACACTTAGAGCACCTCACGCTGAACATCTAAAACTAGCTTTTTGGGAGATTTTAGTTCTATCCCTTCGATGCGCGTGGTTGTTCCCGCCGCGCAAGGGGATATGGCGTGGAAATCTTCAACAGTTTTATACTTGGATGTTTTTATATAATTTTTAAACAATGTAACGTATTTGTATTAAACATTTCATGCGCAATGAAAATCTTACTTTGAATGTTTGCAATGGCCCGTGCTTAATTATCAATCCCCACTCGCGCGCGCCCGGCTGTTTCCGCCGCTCAGGGCTGGGTGTGACATCGAGCCTAAGTCTTACGAGACTATACTCATCTTTAACTGCAAGCAAGCGTAGACAAAATAAGACGTTGATCCGCTACTATCAACAACAACCATCATTATTTGTTGAAGTGGCAACACTATGATGTTATATGAGGGAATGACAAAATTTGTGTATATACGCAATACAACTGAAAGAGTAAATTCAATGGTGGTTAATAGAAAAAAGGATGAGATCCTTTTACATTAGACCAACTTATTCATTGGAAGATACCAAATTAATGAGTGTTCAATTCTTTAAACATCGCAAAATTAGTGTGTCATATGAATAAGACTGAGTATTAGTATGGATATGCATGACGCGTGTCATGTAACTAATGATCTAAATTTAGGTTGGAATGTAATCGAGATAATGTGTTTAAGGTTAAACTATTCATTCCTATTTAGGAACTCAAGTGTTGGGAGCACCAAGGAGGTTCAGTTCAATTTAACGAAAGGAAGTGTTAATTATAATCCTATGTTGAGAAATTTTGCTACCAAGTAACGATATTAGTACCAACTGCGTGTTGGTTATCATTTCTAAAGGAGAAAAATAACGAAATCATAGGTGATGAATTCCAGACGAAAAAATCATATATTTATTGCTCGCGGCAATTAATAAATCGACTGAAATTTCGGGTTGCGGGTAAGGTCTAAAAGTACAAGGTGAACAACAATAAAACTTGAAATGGATTACATCCAAGGATTAGTAAAATGACCTCGTGTCATTTCAAATCCAGTAGTGTGCAACACAATACAGTAATGATCCTACAAGATTGTTATCTTATGCATTTAGAATAAACATTATTCCGATAACTAGGTTCTCTAGTCCCAGCAAATTTATTTTTTATTTGATCTTAAAGATGTCAAGGGTATTGAAATTTCCTTTTAAAGAAAATTGAGGATGGATACATTTTTCTTGAAGGCTTAATCTCACAAAATCTTTATTTTACCTCGATTTAGGGTCGACGTTCTCATTATGAGAACTCGGTTGTAGAATTTATAGATAATGACCCTAAGTTTTTGGTCTTAGGCTCGAAAGTTTGAATTTTAAGGGTGTGATTATATTCGTCATCATTATTAGTAGTGAGGGGCCGACTGATTTGAGAAAATAACATTTCGCTTAATTCTGCCAATAAAATTTTTAAGCCGATAATATATTCTATTTGGTGAAAATAGCATTATCGTCTTATAATCTTTATGGAAAATTGATTTTTTGTTGATAACTAATCTTTTGTCCCCTAGAAGATAATTTGAAACATGGAGGTCAACAAAACTTTGCGTATACGTCTAACTTTAGAGCTTAGTAGACGACTATGAATATGCTAGACATGGTAGTACACTCAAAATATCCCAAAATGCCTCCAATCATAAAACTGGTTTAGTGATTGCGGAGGTAGTTGCATAGTTAGTTCTTCAAATATAGAGTTGAGGTCGCGTGTTTATAATGGGTGTATTAGAATTTCGACAAGAGCTACGATGTCTACTTGTCTTTGTTTTAGTCTTTACACCACATTTAGGTATCACACGTATGTAAAAATAACATTACTTATTATACAAGAGGCGCATAAAGGAAATGTCATATTGGAATATTAAGCGAAGAAGTAATTATGATTTCGCAAAGAACTAACTCATTCAAGCGTAATGTCAATCTTGGGTATGACAAATAGGAATATCCTACTCACGCCTAAGTTCCAACGAAAACAATTTCTTTAACAAAGATATGATACTGCCATTTATGCTCAAAACCCTTTAATGCATCTACCAGAGTCAACTGTAATATCCCAAATTCGTAAAAGAATTTGTACATAATTTATCCTAATGACATGATCATCAAGATTTTAGATACGGAGCATAACTTGTTTTAGGAATAAGAATCAACACGTATGTCATCAAGAAATCAATATAGTGAAGATGTATGAATGCGATCATGGTGCAAGGTCCGTCGCAAAATACAAATGAATAAGCCGAGAGACGATGGAATGATCAATGGGATCGAAAGAAAGGGTTCACCAAAATCTTAAACTAGATTATTGTATCATAAACTCCTGATTAGAGAATCCACTTTTATTTTAGCACAACATTATACGAATGGATGGGTGACTTGATGATTACAATCGCTTCGTCAATAGTAATTAACTATACTCATAGGTCATCACAATAGAATTTCCTAGAATTCTCTCGTACCTGTAAATTCACAATTACGTGATATCAAGTGTAATTGTCAATTTACCTTACAGGATCTTTCTAGTATTCTCCTATTGTGGGTCATAATTATAGGTATCACAAGCTTACACAAAGATATATGTATTAAGTATTAATCACATATTCCACCAATTCATTTTTAGAATCCATGCAAGGACTTTATTTTTGTGTAACCGCGTACACCAAAATTGACCAGGTCTTCACGCTACAGTTGAAATAATTACACTGAATTATTAGGCATTGCTAAAATCCTAGTCATAACACCCTTCGCTTTTTCACTATTCTAAAACAGTGTTAGCGTGTTGAGAGATTAGTTGAGATAATCCTTTAGAGTAGGTCGGTAATCCATATATTCTACTAGCACAATTGTGTCTCGTTTTCAGTGGCATATTGTCGTTTATGTTATTTTCGGATAACATAGATAAAACAACATTCATTATTAATTATTATACGTGTGACTAAATATAGCAAATAATCAGTTCACACAATAATCAATAAATCAGCCAAAAGATCATTATGACATTTTAACTTGGAAAATTAGAACTTGTTTAGAAGTTAATAAAATAACTACTAAAATAGGTGTGAATACACATCAACACCAATCACAAGTCTTTAAATTTTCCAAATCACAATATCCAAGGCAAGCGATGCCTATCTAGATCAACAAGATAAAATTATTAGAGGTCCAAGTACTCCAGCAATGGTTCTAACACTTAAACTGAAACAGTTACAGCACCCACGACTGAGTTACAAAACCTCGAGAATTGATAGAGGTAGGGTCACATTGTCATCTTCAATCCACCTATTACATGAGTTAGCCATAGAATAGCCAACAATAACAAATACAAATTGGCCTGTGTAGAAAGATTACATATAGCCTAAAGCTAGTAAGGGAGTAGGTTATAGAAGCGCGTGCACGGTTTCCAACATAACAGAGGTAGGTGGAAGCGGTCTCCAAACTCACTATTAAATCTGTGTATTTCGTTAATAGTATGTGAATCATGCGTTCGTGACATAATCCGTACAAGGTAATCCTTATAAAATTAATATATAAATAACATGTAGAAATTTATTAATTAAATTTCACATAATACATAAACAAATTGAATGCAACCTTTTCTTTTGCATTTCATATGAAAATTTTGTAACGTCCTAAATATTCTAATATTAAATAAAGAGAGTTACGTTAAATTGTCGTGTGTTAAATAATTAATTAGATTAAATAAAGAAGAATCATGGACTTGAATTAATTAAGATGGATTAAAGGGTAATGGGCCTTAGGTCCATGGGCTTTAATGGATATAAATACCCCTTAAACCACCCTAAAACCCTAAACCCTCATTTCTTTCCATCTTATCCTCTACACACTCAATAACACACACACCTCCATACTTACATACGGCCGAGAGAGAGGAAGAGGGTGAAATGACCAACGAACATCGAATAGTAATAGATCTCTAATATACAAGCTAGATACAAGATAACCAAGCAAAACGTGACCAACCGAACGCATAAAGGTATGTCCTTTACCTTTAAAGTGTGTGTTTTTAGGATCGGTTAGCTTTGAAACTTAAACATAAGGTAAATCGGGTCTAAACGAAAAATAAAGTAGCAAACTTGACGTTGGAAATGAACTTAACGAATCTATGGCTATTACGGCGACTTGTATTGAACGTTTTAAGTTTAAAGGTCCGAACTTTATGCTTTTCCGGGTCAAGTCCTATCCGAAATAGCCAGGGGAATGAAATTTATCAATAAATTTCACATAGTACATAAACAAATTGAATGCAACCTTTTCTTTTGCATTTCATATGAAAATTTTGTAACGTCCTAAATATTCTAATATTAAATAAAGAGAGTTGCGTTAAACTGTCGTGTGTTAAATAATTAATTAGCGTAAATAAAGAAGAATCATGGACTTGAATTAATTAAGATGGATTAAAGGGTAATGGGCCTTAGGTACATGGGCTTTAATGGATATAAATACCCGTTAAACCACCCTAAAACCCTAAACCCTCATTTCTTTCCATCTTATCCTCTACACACTCAATAACACACACACCTCCATACTTACATACGGCCGAGAGAGAGGAAGAGGGTGAAACGACCAACGAACATCGAATAGTAATAGATCTCTAATATACAAGCTAGATACAAGATAACCAAGCAAAACGTGACCAACCGAACGCATAAAGGTATGTCCTTTACCTTTAAAGTGTGTGTTTTTAGGATCGGTTCGCTTTGAAACTTAAACATAAGGTAAATCGGGTCTAAACGAAAAGTAAAGTAGCAAACTTGACGTTGGAAATGAACTTAACGAATCTATGGCTATTACGGCGACTTGTATTGAACGTTTTAAGTCTAAAGGTCCAAACTTTGCATATATTATTAGGGTATGCAACCCTTTAACCTTCGCATATATTATTAGGATATGCAACCCTTTAACCTTCGCATATATTATTAGGGTATGCAACCCTTTAACCTTCGCATATATTATTAGGGTATGCAACCCTTTAACCTTACCTTCCATTATCATCACCATTATCACATCCATACATTTAATATCATACATATCATAGTCATACATACTTCCTTATTCTCATACACATATCATGCATACTACATTATACTTGCCTTAACAATACGTACAATACCCGAAGGTCGTTCATGTACTGTCAAGCATACATTCTTAGCTATCACATTCGTCATTAAGACATACACTTAACATTTAAGGTAAGTGTATTAACATTCACATAGAGTATGCACACAGCCCTGAAAACATAACAAGGAAATGGGGCTAGAAACTCACCTGAATGCGGTTACGTTCACCGTTAATTGTAATCCCTTTCTTGAGCTGTGCACGGCTAACTGTATAATATTTACATGTATCAATTTACTATTACTACTCGTATACTACTCATATCGTATTTCTATCTTTATATAACCCACAACGAACGGGGGTCCGGGGGCAGCGCCCCTGGTAGCGGGGTTCTAGGGGCGGCAGCCCCTAGTGGGGTCCAAGGGGCAGAGCCCCTGGATGGGGTTAAGCTGCCAGGTCAGCTAGGAAAACTTTTATTTTCATTAACTGTCTTAACACATTTTCCATTAGGATTTTAATTTATTATTTTAACTCTCCTGTACTCGCATGCGGTCATAAATGTAAGCGAACATACGTGTAAGCGATCTTAACAAGTAGCGAACTTATTTAAGGCAAACTTATCAACAAGCGAAGTTATCATTCAGCGAATTTAACAGTCAGTGAACTTATTCGTTTAAGCGAACATGTCAGACTGGCGAACTTGCTTGCAAGCGAAGTTGTACAGTGACAGCCACGGGTTGATTTTAACCACAAAATCATCTCTGTTTTAACGTGAAAACCTTAGATATGATGTTAATATCTCCCGTAAATCGTTCCCCTGGCTATTTCGGATAGGACTTGACCCGGAAAAGCATATAGTTCGGACCTTTAGACTTAAAACGTTCAATACAAGTCGCCGTAATAGCCATAGATTCGTTAAGTTCATTTCCAACGTCAAGTTTGCTACTTTACTTTTCGTTTAGACCCGATTTACCTTATGTTTAAGTTTCAAAGCTAACCGATCCTAAAAACACACACTTTAAAGGTAAAGGACATACCTTTATGCGTTCGGTTAGTCACGTTTTGCTTGGTTATCTTGTATCTAGCTTGTATATTAGAGATCTATTACTATTCGATGTTCGTTGGTTGTTTCACCCTCTTCCGCTCTCTCGGCCGTATGTAAGTATAGAGGTGTGTGTGTTATTGAGTGTGTAGAGGATAAGATGGAAAGAAATGAGGGTTTAGGGTTTTAGGGTGGTTTAAGGGGTATTTAAAGGGTTACATACCCTAATAATATATGCGAAGGTTAAAGGGTTGCATACCCTAATAATATATGCGAAGGTTAAAGGGTTGCATACTCTAATAATATATGCGAAGGTTATAGGGCGAAATGCTCTTTATAACGTAAGGTATGAATATGAAAGAAAAAGAGTAAGTAAGTAAGTAAGTATGTATGTATAAACAAAAGTACGAAAGTATGGGGTACGTATGAAAGTATGTAATTATGAATATGTTGTATGCTGTATGATTAACTAGAACTCACTCAGCGTAGCTGACTTTTAGTATGCACGCAGGTGAGTAGAATGAGACAGCTGGCTTGAAGGGGGACACATGGCAGATGAATAAAGAAGCTGGCATCTGAAGATTTACTTGACATTGTTGAACTAAAAGACATGTTTTAAGTTATGTTTTAAAGACAAGTTATGAATGTTTGTAGTGACTATTGATTTTTTATGTTATTCCGCGAAGGTTTTAATTAACTCTGATATTTAGAACTGCGTGTATGAGTAAATCCAACGTTAAAGTAGGGCTACCGGGAACGGGGCCTTACAAATTTGTTTATAATTTTTTCAGCTTCGTGAAATGGGAAAATGTTTGTTTCAAATACTTGGGTTATAGTCTAGAATATTTCATCAAATATTTCTAGTTCGCTATAACCATTAGCTCTGATACCAACTTCTGTCACACCCCAAAAACCTTAACTTAACAACAGAAGACTTAATTTTGTTATTTTGGGCGGTGACAGACGCTGTTCAGCCAATCATATTAAAAAATAATGAACCGTTAGTTGGACTTTATTAAATATCATAGTTTTACACGTGTCATACATGCACAGTTCTATTTTAAATTACAAGTCCAACTATCATTCATTCAAACGCAAAACACCATTTTCCCGAATCCTTTACGAAACATCCATTTTCTTCATTTACCTGAAAAGTATGTTAAAATAATTTTGTCAACACGAATGTTGGTGAGTTTCTCAATTAATAAAAGAAAACTGGGGTGTAATAGTTCCCGACTTTACTCCTATTTATTCATCATTCTTATCAATGATAAAAAAAATTAATTTTCATTATTCACCATTCTTTTCAATGGTAATATTCATTATTCACCATTCTTTTCAATGGGAATTTAATTTCCACTTTTCCAAACACAGCTATATATTTCTTAAACAAAACGTGTTAGTTGTAAACGAGCAAAGAGTACAACAGATGTATGACTATCATTTATGATAAACCTGATACATACCAATATCAAAATATTCCCACCTTTTCAACCAGAGCGACTGGAAGAGTGGGGGGCGTCGCCCCGATAGATCTACCAATATTTTAAAGCCCTTTCTCTCTAGGTTAACGGTTTTTTCTTTCATAATGACTCATGCCATTTAACACAATTTGTAAAATATATAGCCCTTTTCTTTACATACTTTCCCCCCAAAAACAATTATAAATCTTTAAAATATTTAAAGTGGGGATTTACGAGAAAACTCACCTTTGCGTCAGCTCAAATAACATTCAATTGTGATAATATGCCAATCAATGTCAAGATCTTATTAACATTCATCCAAATGATAACCGAATTCCTATGTTTAATACCAAGTATATTAACACATAAACATACATACAAATGGAATCCTATCATAACTTAATTTATTTATCCTCACGTGTCTTATTTAATATAATTTTAATAACTAAATTACAAACTTTTATTGTTTTGGAAAAATAATAACTGAATCGAATGTTTTAAAATATCTTATGAATATATTGGAATACGGTAGTTTCAAATAATCGTTGTAAAACTAATATATGATTTCGAAACTACACTTGGACATTATTTAATAAAAGTATATATATTTATTTTAAAATATAAAATTCTTTTATTAATAGACGCGTGTTTGAATTATGAGAAATATATTATATACAACTTTCTTAACAAAACATAATATAATCGTTATTATTATTTATACCGAAACGTGTTATATTAATATTTTTAATATAAAAACTTTGTTTTCATATCTTACATAAAAGTTTACATTTTCTAAAAGTATATATTTATTTTTAATATTAATTGTGGTCACTATCCGGATAAACTATTTCAGTCCAAATATCGTGTTTATATTCTTATATCATAAATTTACACGAAATCGTCCAAGTCTCGATTGTACCGTTTTTAACACTCAATATTAACTAACGGTTTTCTAATAATTATTAACAAGAGTTTAATTGTCCAAGTTATTTCCGATAACAATTTTTATATCAATCTCTCATTAGCTATCTTTTCCAACACTTAGATATATAAAAGATATACCTCCTCGTGTACGGTTCGAGTCTTGAAATCTACTCAAAACCCACATGCAATGCGATCCGGATATGTCAACGCGTTCGTTTTTGCATCACGAACGTTTCTCCGGTCGATCGTCCGTACGACGCCTCAAAACCTACATGCAACTCGTTTTAAGAAACTATTTTTGTTTTATAATCTGACCAGTAACTTACGAAGCTTATAACTCACCATCTAAACTTCTAATCATCGATCCATTTGGTGGAATCAAATATCTATATGTTAGGAAGGTACACTAAAAATTTCAGCTCGATCCGTTGGTCAGATATCCGGAAATCTGCATTTCTTTAAAGCTGTGTTTTCAAAATCTGCCCAGCGAGCTGAACACTAAAACGGGTTTAGAAACCCAGTTTAAGCAGCTTCGATCCTCATCTCCACCGTTCAAAATTATTATCTATGGGTTATGAACCCTCTGTAAAAATATCAGGATGATCGGACCGTTACATCTCTAGTTATAGACTGATCTTTGTGGACATGCAAAACTATTACAATCTGTCCAGATTTTAAAACGGGTTTTTAACGAACTTAAGCTCAGATGTAGGAAAAACGGAGCTTACCATCGCGTTCGTAACGTCGAAAAATAGTTCCGGGTAGAAGACGGGCTTCTGCCGCCGCCGGTCCACCGTGCCGGACCACCACCGACCGCCGCGAACCACCGCCGGCCACCTTGCCGGATTCCTCGAGCTTCTTTCTAACTTTCTCTCTCTAAAATTCATATTTATGAGGTTAAAATGGGTGTAAAGTGAGGGTAACCCTCCTTATATAGGCGCCGGTTTTAAACGAGTTTTTCGATCGCGTTTCGGTTTCTCGCTCCAACGAACCCGCTACTTCGAGTGGCGTTGTATTTTCTAAATACATTTCGTCAAAATACTTATTCTTATTCGGTTCTCCACTTAGATTTTTCTCGTTAACTTATTATTGCCGTTAATAAGTTATTGACGATCATTATCCAATGTCGGTTCCGTGTTATTCCGAACTTAATAAAACTAGTGTTGTTTTTCCCAAAAACAACTCCTCCAAACTTATGGTGTCTATTTTATTTATTTTATCTAATGCTAAAACCTCAAATACGAAGACAATATCAACTTTTATAAGCTCATCGGTACATGTGCTTTAACGACCGTGTTCGAAAATATTAATTTGCGTTTTCCCGCTTCGTTATAACTCAGAATTGGGCCACGTTTTCGCCTGCGTTCTCGATTTTCGATCCTCTAAAATATTCAATGGATTCACCCCTGGCCTCTTTCTCTAATGTCGGGTTGAATTTTCACACGTTTAAACAAAAACGTTCGTTTCTTCATAACTTTTCCCCAAAATTCCTCTATTTGATCTGACTTTGCACGTGTTTTCCATTGAATATATTTCCTTTATTCTCAGAATAAAATAATATTATTTACTTACGAGTCTTAAATCTCGCATAACCCAGTTTAAACACGTTTTAATCTCGATTATGGAATTTAAAAAATCGTTTTATTTTGCGGGTTTTCACATTAACAACATTCTTATCTTTCAAATAAATGTTAATAACATTAAAACATCTTGAGTCTTCGGATGCCATTCTCTTATTCGTCCACCATGTGCCCGCTCAAGCCAGCTGCCTCATTCTATTCACCTGCTTGCATACTAAAAGTCAGCTACGCTGAGTGAGTTCTAGTTAATCAGGCGACATACAATACATACACATATCATACATACTTACATATCCGAAGATACATATTTGTGTGTGTATAATGATGCTCTCACAACTAAGCTTTAAATTTATTAAACGAAAATCCTAACGAATCCACACAAAACCGGCAAGTGTACCGATCACTAATAGTATAGCACTAAGGAAGTCCGAGTATGAACACAAGGACACGTGAAAACGTACTTATTACTTAACCCTAAATAGGACTCACCTAAGAATAATACATTTTAAATGATTTTTAATTATTAACTGCTTAACCTAACTTAAATTAACTTAAAAGACTTAAATTAAGAAAACTAGACGAAACTTTGAAAATAAGATTGATCAATGGGGAAAACGTCTACCTAGGTAAGAATCCTATTGAAGGTATAATAAGCTAATGGATTGTAGAATCTCACGACACCGGTTCCTAAGGATGACACAACTAAGGTTCACTCAAGTAAGCTAGATCACCTCTTGGTCTCACTAACAAACCCTAACCTACACTTAGTTGAATTTAAGAACAAACCGGGTGACGAATTGTTAACGTGCTCTAATGCCGACTCTCCTTCGGTTTCACTGACACACTACCCTAATGGAGACGAATACTACGCAACCAAGGATAGAGGAACAATTTATTTCAACTTAAACTAGGTCAACTAATCGCTCACAAACCCAAACCCGACAAGAACCGAACCCGCTCTCGCGCGATCCTAATCCTAACAAGTAAAAGCTATGAGACGACCCTACTTCCTATCACCTCTCGGTCTCTAAGAAGGTGTCTAACCGCTGAATCTAATCAATTAACATACCCAACTAAACCCTACGGTTGTACTTCCCGCAAACAATCTCTAAACACAAAGTAAAGAGTTCAAACAAGCTAAAATCAATCAAATCTGATTCAATCAATCAAAGCAAGAGGTATATGAGTATAATTAAATAAATCAAAGCTACTAAACACAACCTAATTCAATATTAAACCATACTTTCATCAACAATTCAAGTCATGATGATCAAACAATCCATATTACTTACTAAAACCTAACAATTTTCATCAAACCTAGGTAGAACTAACAAGTTTAGCTACACATTGATTTTAGACAGCAGCTATTATTCAAATTAAACATCATAAACATCAATATAAACATAAGAAAACTTATTCAATGATCAAGAACTATCAAACACAAGTCAAACTTTAAATTACATGCAAAACAATCCAACAAAAAGCTTAAACTTAACTAGTTAGGGTTCTTGAACAAGAGACAAAGTTTATGAATGATATACTTAAGGTTTATGGCTGAGATTATGAGATTATAATGCCCTTAGCTGCTATAACAAACTGCCCTCGGTCCTTTTCTTCCTTTCTATAGAGGTAGGGTACTAAAAAGACCCAAATATCCTTAAGTAACACCCGCGGGTCAACCAAAAACATGTCACAAGTCACCCGCGGGACATAAGAACCATCCGCATAGATCATCTGAGGAAGAAACACCCTCGTGGCACATGCGGAAGCATCCTGGCACCCTCAAGCACAAGAAGGAATATTCTTCCACGTAAATGACCACGAGGTAATGACCCGGGACAACTGTCAATAACCAATTACCTTCTTGAAGATTTGCCAAGATGCTTTCTTGGGCATTACGTGATCATTCAGCCAATCAGCCAGTGACACCTGGCAAGGTTGTTATAACCATGCACATGGCCAATATTGCTCTGTTAACCAATGATAAAGAGACACGTGTCCAGGTTGTTATACATGCACATGCAACGTATAACCTGAACCTATCATATAAAGGCACGTGTCCAGACGGTTATGAGAGCATCTTCTAAAGGGACAGCTGGCCCAATCACTTCCCCACACCCTTCGGCTATAAATACCCTCTCAATCATCATGAGGTATTCATTCACTCCCACTGTACTCTCTCATTTACTTAAGTACTTTACTCTCATCAGAACTGTACTTATTCTCACGCCGGGGGGTGGTTACGGGAAGACCCCCCTCTTATCCTTCATGTAATGAGCTCACGGTGTTTGTTTTGCAGGTTCACGTCATTGGACTTTGGGAAATTGTGTTCATATCGTATTGGCAGTTAACCGTATCCTACCCTGTTGACTTATCGGATCTAGGACCCATTAGTGGGGATTAGATCCGTGCTTCTTCATTAGCGCCATCCGTGATCTTTGTTAAAACAGCAAAAAAAAATTTCCATCCTCTTTACGATATGAATCAATTACTTGAAGGGCCGACGGAGAATCAATCGCAACCTCCATGAGATCTCAATATTGAATCACGTGAAGGAGCAACATCCATTTTTGCTAGAATCACAAACTCTGTTCCACGAACTGATGCCGTGAACCTTGAAGGTTTTACCTTAGGTGGTTCAGCGGCTCGGGGACATTTCACTCCATTAGCAGATACTACTCCGGTAGATGCTGGGAATGTTGTTACACCAACTACTGACCTGGGGCATGTCACAACCCCAGGAGGTTCTAGCTTGAGGAATCTAGAACGAGTTACAAGAGAAATCCACCAGACTCAGTCGGAGTTAGGTTTGGAAGAAGATTCTGGTGATTCTAACCCAAAAAGAGCTCATCGTCATAGCTTCAGAACCGAAGGACTTTTGTCTTCGGACGAATGGTTTCGTGTTCAACAAGATAGTTTGAAAGAAGAATATGAACTTCGGGTCCGGAATGAGCGTTTCCATGGCCGTACCCTGACATACGACGAGCCTCCCAGGAGATCTATCTCCCCCACCCATAAGGGGAAGCCACATCCAATACAGTCAACCACCGGAACAGAATGTAGGAGAGATCCGGAGGTTACGTCCTCGTCCTCGCATAGATATGCGGGTACCATCTTATGAGGATGAATTGGACAGATATGACTCAACTTATCATCCTGAAGGTAGTTACTATAGCGGAGACAGTCGCCTCCCTACATACGGAGGGACTAGCTATCCGCGACCAGCTGTCCGCCATACGAGTATAACAGTAATGCTGAGTATTATTTTTCCAAACCATATCGCCCGAAATCTTTCGCAGAAAAATCAAAATTTATTTCAGGCATTGCGACAGCTCTATTCCCGATTAACACAAAGATTCCAACATCTGTTGGAACATATAATGGAATGACCGATCCTAGTGATCATCTGTTAAGATTTGAAGCAGTTGGAGGAGTCTGTGGCCCTAACAAATGAAATAGAAGCAGCAGTAAAGAATGGGAAGTTAGATCATTTGGTTAAAAGTGTAAGACCAGGGGTTGGTAAACCTCCCGCAAAGGATAACCAGGGCCCGACCAAAAGGCAAATAAAGGATCTCAACGTCCACATGATTCAGGGTGGCCACCAGATCAAGGGTTAGAGGAAAGAATTTGTGAACGAAGAATGGAAAAATGAGCCCGTCTTTTTTCCACGTGTCAAAGGAGGACCGTGCAACAAGAACCCTCTAATAATTACTGCCCTATTCGGACACTATCGGTCGCAGTATGTGTTCTTTGATACTGGCAGTACATCCGATATTATGTACGAACAGTGCTTTGAACAGCTTGAGGAAGATGATAAAGAACGATTACGACCTATCCATGCACCCGTTTCTGGGTTTGGTGGGGAAATAATGCACCCACGTGGTGTCATTACATTCCCAGTCACACTTAGTGACGGAGTTCACTCACGAACTGAGGAGGTCGAATTTTTGGTTTTACCGGCAACATCTAAACATGATATTATTCTCGGACGAGAGGCAATTGGTGACTTCAATGCCCATCCGTCCACAGCTCACGGAGCAGTAGGGGTCCCGACCCGCACTGGAGTAGCAATAATTCATGTTAACCGACACTGCTTCACAACTGAAAGTTCAAGGCCAAGCATAGTTTCAAAGCGGAATCAATGGACTGAACCGGAGAAATGGGTTCTAAACAAGAAATTTCCCGATCAAACTGTAGTAATTGGTCCGGCTATCTCTCAAATCGTCCGAACCTATTTAAAGCAATTATTGACCAAGAACATTGACATTTTCGTGTGGCAGCCCGCGGACATGACTGGTGTCCCGCGGAGCATTTCGGAACACAAGTTAAAGGTAAATCCGTTGATTAACCCAATTGTGCAAAAGAAACGAAAGATGGGCCCGGAACAAACGAAGGCCATGAATGAGCAAGTGCAAGATCTTCTTCACTCTGGGATTATACGAGAAATTAAGTACCAAACATGGGTGGCAAACCCAGTGATCGTTCCGAAAAGCAACGGAACGTGGAGAATGTGCATAGATTATAAAGATCTAAACAAAGCATGTCCGAAAGATTGTTACCCACTTCCCGATATCGACTTAAAGGTAGATGCTATGGCCACTTTCAAATTCAAGTGCTTCCTCGATGCTTACAAAGGGTATCACCAGATTCATATGGCAGCTGGTGATGAGGATAAGACAGCGTTCCGCACTGACCAAGGAACATTCTGTTATAGAATGATGTCTTTCGGGTTAAAGAATGCTGGTGCCACATACCAACGATTGATTGATCAGGCCTTCAAGAGTCAGATAAGTCGAAATCTCGAAGTTTATATGGATGATTTAGTGATAAAAAGCATCGAAGAAGACCAAATGTTAAGAGACATAGAGGAAACTTTTGAAACTTTAAGAAGCATCAATATGAAGCTGAATCCAGCAAAGTGTTCCTTTGGGATAGAGGAAGGAAAGTTCCTCGGGGTAATCGTTACAGGCACGGGTTTTAAGGCTAATCCGGACAAGATACAAGCAGTGGCCTGCATGCCATCTCCCGCATCCCTTAAAGAGGTTCAAACACTTAACGGGAGATTAGTAGCGTTAAACAGGTTTCTGGCAAACCACGCCGCTAAATCTTACCCACTTATTTCAACATTGAGGAACTGCCTCAAAAAGGCACAATTCAGATGGACCCCGGAAGCCGAACAAGCATTCCAAGAAGTCAAGAAGTGTTTAATGGAACTACCCACGTTAACTGCTCCTCACGTGGGTGAACCATGAACACTGTATTTGTCGGCGTCCAACATTTCCGTGGGGGTTGTCCTACTAACAGATAGCAAAATTGTTCAAACTCCAATATGTTACGTCAGTAGAACACTATCGGACCTGGAAACAAGATATTCGATGTTGGAAAAGTTGGTTTTGGCATTGGTATACCGCCAGACGGCTCCGCAGATATTTCCAGGGTCACCCCATCAATGTACTAACCGGATAAAAACTCAAGAAGGTGTTTAGTAAGCCCGAATTGTCCGGACGACTGGCGAAGTGGGCTATCGAACTGGGTGAACACTCGATAGAATATAAACCAAAACCGGCAATCCTGTAACACAAAGAGCAAGAATGTTTAATTGAACAACAACCCCAAGCACCTCCGGAACAAGGGCAAGTTTGGTTATTGTTCACGGACAGAGCTTCAAGCAGCGAAGGGGCAGGTGCAGGTTTAAGGCTAGTCAACCCTGAGGGGCACGAGTTCACATACACCATCAAATTGGACTTCAAAAGTACCAACAATGAGGCGGAATATGAAGCCTTCCTGGAAGGTCTGCGGATAGCGAAAAAGTTTGGGGTGAAACATTTGGAAGCATGGGTGGATTCTATGCTAATCACGGGACAAATAAACGGAACGTTGAAGCCAAAAATGATGTCATGGCTTCTTATTTGTCATAAGCAAGGATCTCTCCAATCTCCTCTTTCAATGTTTTTCACATTAAGAGGAGCGAGAACAAATCGGCGGACGCTCTTAGCAAGCTAGCTTCAATGAATTTTGAGCATTTTGCCAAAGATATTCGTGTTGAAGTTCTAGATCATCCATCCGTTCCACAAAATCAAGTCCTAATAATTCAAACTGGCGTTGAATCATGGAGGATGCCCATTAAAGCGTACTTATCTTCGGAGTACTTCCAGCAGGAAAGGCTGAGGCTCGGAAGATTAAGCACAAAGCTTTGAATTACCAGTTGACTGATGGTATCTTATACCGGAGATCATTTCTCAGTCCGTTATTACGTTGTGTGGACGCAGAAGACGCAAATTACTTAATTCGGGAAATCCACGAAGGCATTTGCGGGTTACACGCGAAACCAAAAATGACAGCTGCCAAGATCATGAACGTAGGGTATTATTGGCCCGGCATGCACTTAGATGCTGTGCAGGAAATCAGAAAGTGTGATTCATGCCAGCGCCATGCCCCCAACACCTTGCGTCCAAAGAACGAACTGATTCCAATAACATTTGCATGGCCGTTCCAAAAATGGGCTATTGATATTATGGGACCTTTCCCAGAAGCCACGGGACGAGTCAAGTTCCTGATAGTGGCCATCGATTACTTCACCAAGTGGGTGGAAGCCAAACCGGTTGCATCAATCACGGCTTCAAGCGTGAAAAAATTCCTTTGGGAATTCATCATTTGCCGGTTTGGCCTTCCGCAGGAATTGGTAAGTGACAATGGAACCCAATTTGCTGATAGCGGATTGCAAGAATGGTTGAAAGAACTTCAAGTCATTCAAACCTTTACATCCGTAGCTCATCCGCAAGAAAACAGTCAGGTCGAAAGGACCAACCGAACTATCAAGGAAGGGATCAAGGCAAGGCTAGGGACGAAGAACAGGGTGGGTGGAAGAACTGCCCCATGTACTCTGGCCTTCCGCACTCAAAAGAACTCTAGTAATTTGGAAACACCCTTTAGCCTAACTTATGGTACTGAAGCCATGATCCCCGCAGAGATTGGGATTCCATCCGCAAGGGTTCTGCTAATTGATGATAATAATCACGAACTTAGGATGAATCTCGATTTACTTGAGGAAAGAAGAGAATTAGCATCGATAAGCGAGCACAATTACAAACGACAGCTTCAGAAGTATTACAACTCACGGGTCCAGACATGTGAATTCGATGTGGGAGACTTTGTCTTCCGCATTGACGAGGCCTCCGGTCAGGAGCCTCCGGGCAAGTTAGCCCCAACTTGGGAGGGACCATATAAAATCAAACAAGTACTATCCAAAGGTGCCTACAAGTTGGAGAAGTTGGATGGGACAGAAATCCCTCGAACTTGGAACGCAACACAGTTAAAGAAACGCTATATGTAGCAATTTTATTTACTCTTTTATTTTAGCCTGCGTGCCCACATAGACTAGCAAGTTATGCAATTTCCTTTATTGTAAAAAGTCTTATGCCCAATGTATGAAAATGTTGAGTTAATCTCAGGTTATTTTGATAAATTGTAATCTTTTATTGACAAACACGAAGTTCCGGACAGACACTTATATCATAGTACGTAAGACAAAGTGCACCGGAAGAAAACAAGACTTCTTATTATTGATCAAAAGAGATTACAAAAGAAGAAAAATTTACAAAGGAAAGTATAAATCTACGGGGCGACATTTCCGTCTTCCGTACTATCATCGGTTTCCTCTCCCTCTTCCTCCTCGTCAAGATACAGTAGTGCCTTTAATTGTTCTATGGCATCCTCTTTATCTGCGAGCTCTGATATATGACCGGAGAGAGAAAACTTTAGAGTATCAAAATCCTTGGTTTTTTCAAGAAGGATAGCAGCAGTGTTCTTGCTGGACAAGACGTATTCCTCTGGAACCCGGCCTTCGGAACAAAACTTATATCCCTCTTCAAAGCCCGTCTGTCGGCCTGCTTGCTCGAAAGCACGGAGGAGCACCGCAACACAATTCCCAAGATCGTCGCTGTTCCGAACGTCAGTAATAACCTATTAAGTCAAACAAACATGTGTGAGTACATACACATCCGAATTAATTAAGTTAACACAAAGACTTGATACCTTGGGAATCGCTGTCGATAGAAGCCATTTCCTGTCCACCTGAGCCCGGATAAGATCCATCTTATGACCAGCACACTCCAAGGCTTGGTCTCGATTCTTGGCATTCAGTTCAGACAAGCGCTTGTCCTTGGCCGCCGAGTCAGCCTGAAGGGTCCTTATCAGCTCAGCTTGTTCATCCAACTGTTTCTGAAAAGCAACCTTAGCTTCCTCCAGGGCTCGATGACTATCTTGGGCGTCAGTTAACGCCTTAAGAGCTTCTTTCTTAGCGTCTAACAAGTTGCGCTCAGTCTCTTCTAGCTCGTCGTTCATGGCCAACCAATCACGACGTATCTCCTGATTGGTGGAAATAGTGCTCGCCATATGATAAGAGTTGGAATCTAGAAGTTCCTGGCAGATGCGACGACGTTGTCGCTCCCTCTATGCAGGAGGGAGACTTTCGTGGAGATATTCTTGGCAAACGTCCGCATCGTTTAAAACGGAATTCCGACGCAATGACCAGCGAGGTCTATGTGGAGCAGTATCCTCCCCCACTTGAGATGAGGAAGCCTGCCCCCCATAGAGAAAAACACTAACCCCACCTTGATTCCGGAAGAAATGCTCTTGATGAGGTGGGGATGTGGGAAGATGATCGGATCCACCAACCTCTTTCTCCTTGTTAGGAGAATTATCCGACAAATCGATCGGATCTTGAACAGTGTTTAACGGTGAGGTTGGGGGAGTCGTACGACGTGAGTCCTTCAAACCTGAAACATTTCCAAAATAAAATTCCTTAAGTCACCAAGCAGCGGCAAATTCAAATATAATCGTAAAGGTTCAAATCTTACCTATAGAAACGTCTTGGGCAAAAAGTTCTCGATGACGAGCTCCCAAGTCCAGGATTTCAACCTTCTCCTTCTTCTTCTTCTTCTTGGGCGCGGCATCAGAAGGCTGTGTTTTCCGCTTTCCAGCAGCCTTCGAAGCACCCGCTTCTGTAATCTGAGGTTCGCCCTCAACGGATTGAGGACCACCTTCCTCACCTGTTGATGGATCGGTGGTGGCCTTCGAATCTTGCTTGCGGGTCAAACCTACAGTCGAAGGTGAAGGGTTAGTAGCACCACTTGACAGTCCTTCTTCACAGAGTGACGACTCCTCACTAGTTGAAAGAAGTACTATCACTCCGCTCGAAGTAACGGCAGTTACAGGGCGGGGTTAGGGAATACCTTCGCACTTTTTGACAAACTCCTCACCTTGTGCGTACATCGCCTCGGAGACAACAGGCTCCGGCGTGAGAGTAGTGGAAAAAAGAAAGTTGCTCCGCGAGCATGCCAAAAATGGTACATCATGCGGAGTAATAGGTCGGCACACCATCATAACCCCATCTTATCCACAAGAGTGGAAATGATCGTACCTTCACCTGCAATCGGAGAACGTTAAAGAAAGTAAACTGGGAATCCGGAATATTACAAGTAAAAACTTACTCCCATTGGAATTCTCATAATAAGGTTCCAAATAGCGGAACGGCCACAAACGACTCATCTTGGCATATACGATCGCCCCTTCGTGGATAGGACGCATGGGTGTTGGAGTCTTGGTCAGAGTAAGAAACCAGGCACGACCTTCATATTCGAAAGCAAGGACTTCCGGTTGTTTATCCTGCGGCTTCCGGTGAGTCATTGTAAACGGAATAACATCTTCCCGGATCTAGAAGAATTTTGTCTTCCACTTATGAATGCTGCGAAGCCATTCAAAACCAATAGATCCTTTGCCAGTGGTGGTAAAACTGTACCAGCCTTCACGATAAGTTATCTTATATAGTATGGAAAGCATGCCAACGGAAGGATCGTAGTTGTGCGCTTGACAGCAAAACTCGAAATGCTGGATTCTTAGCATCCCAAAAGAATGAATCTGGGATAAATGAATCCCATACGCCGTCAAGACCGATTGTACGAACTTGGTTACGGGCAATCGGAAGTTCCCGGTGGTGAAATGGTCCAAGTAAACGGTCATCTTCTTCGGTGGAGGTACCGTTGCGATGGCTCCTTTCGATAGACGTTCGGCCTCCCATTCCGAAGGGAAACCGTATACAATTTTAATATCGTCAAAGTCCTTCCTTGATTTCACACCC
The DNA here is from genome assembly GCF_021521415.1 of Bidens hawaiensis. Classification (NCBI taxonomy): domain Eukaryota; kingdom Viridiplantae; phylum Streptophyta; class Magnoliopsida; order Asterales; family Asteraceae; genus Bidens; species Bidens hawaiensis. Next base: position 50,868 of record NW_027505352.1, read on the forward strand.
AACTTCATTAGTAGCAGGAGGATTTTTCTTCTGGGCAGCCATTTTGTGTAGAATATAAAAATGAAAGCAAGAAAGCAAAAGTTCTCTGATATAAGCAAAGAAGAAAATATGTAAGCGATAAGAATGGATTGAAGACATCAAGGCCTATTTATACTCATCGCAATTAATGCGACCGTCTGACTGACAGAGGAAAGAGAAAATGCGGGCCACAGGATGACCGACACGTCAGGCGGGAGATTCGAAAAAGTGCTTACAGGCTGTCAAACAGGCGTTCTACACGTCTTGTCAACCACCACTTAAAAATTATCTCTCCGCCACGTCACCGATACTATCCAATTTACACAAGTACAAAATTCAAAGAAAAGATATCTCACAAAGATATTATCAACATCAAGTTCTTTTCATTAATTTTCAAAGAGAGTAATTACAAAAACATGAAAAGAAATTACAAGTTCGGTTTTAATTCCTACATCTATCCTATGGGTTAGGGGCCGAAGTGCCTTCCGGAGCATTTGGGGAAGCATCCTCAGATTTATCATCATCAGATTCATCATCCTCTAATTCATCATCTATGTAGACCCGCAACTGCTTCACGCCATCTTCAGAAGAGGCGAACTCCGGAAAGATATTTTGCAGCGGAAAGAAAAGGTCATCATACTCTTGGACCCGTATGTCTAACTCTTGCTTCGCGTCAAGGCCATGAAGCGGGTGGCTCTCAATAGACTGTCCGGATTGGCAAACGCCAACCCTTCATTGAAACCCTTCACCCGGCCAACGCCTTCCGAAGCCGTTGTCAAGTTAACGAAGCAATCAGTAAGCTTCGTGCTCCTCTTGATATGACAGATGACCTATGAACAAGATTCGTCAACATCATGGAATTAAAAACACAACAAATAAACAGTATACGAGAAAAAATTACAGAGTCAAGGCCACGATTGAGGAAGTATTGCCTTTCCTGCTCACCGCGCTCCGCCCTACCATGAAGTTCTCGCAACTCGCGGAAGCGCGATTGCTTGCTTCAGTTTGAGATTGAAAAAGGGAGTCATATGCAGATTGCATCTCAGCAGCAGTCTTATCTTTCAATTCAGATTGCTCCCCTTGCAACTTTAAAGCTTCCTCGAGCTCTTGGATCCGGGCGTTCTGACGAGACACCTAGTCCTTCTTCTTTTGAGTCTCAGCTCGAGCGGCCTCCAGAACAGTGTTCTGTTTCTCGCAGGCCTCTTTCCACCGTTTAACAGCATCAGCATTTTGCTCTTTTTCCTTTTTAAGTGCAGCTTCGGCATCAGTCTGTTTCCACCTAGCTGCACTCGCTGCTTTACGGTGCTCCTCGACTTCCTTCTCCGCAACCTTCACAGCCTCGGAAGCCACACCAAGCTTCCCGCCCATTGTTCGCCACTCCCGCAAGATTTCCTGACTACAGGCTAAGCTGCTAGTCAAGGAATAGATAAGTCAATATGAAGTTCTTGACGGGAGCAGGTCCGTTGGTATGCCACTTCGGCAGGCGGCATACAATGCTCAACAAAGTTCATGCAGGTCTTGGGATCCGAAACCCGCGACCCATTGACAATATCCCAAGACAGGAAAAATAAGTCATAGTCTCCCCCCCAACTGTACGTCTCCAAAATATTGAGAACTCGAGGTTTCGAGACTAACAGGAGTGGAAGAAGATTTTTGTGGACCACCTTGTGAGGAACCCCCTCCAGCTTCATAAGTAGAGGCTCCAAATAAGAAATCACCCCCTTCGCCCTGTAAAAGGTGAAGAGGTAGGGTTGAACTGAGAAGCAGGTCGTATTGGAGATTCGTTAACCCTGAAGCCTTTAGCAGTGATTTCAGGGTTATCGTGTTGGGAATCGGTGACATCCCCACCCCGGAAAAGATAATTGAGGGATCCGGTAGTCACCGAATGAACGTTAGCCCCCTCCACAGTCGTTTCAACAGGAGGGGTAACAGGTCTATCCGCTTCTTTCTCTGGAGGAGGGGACGGTTGTTTCTCAACAGCTAGTGTCGGCACCGACAGCTTTCCAACAGCAGGACGCTCAGCAATGGACGGATCTGCATAAGAAAATTATAGTCAGGGCTCATTTTCAAAGAATAATAAAAGTTAACAAATAAGAACTCACCAGATACTGTCCCTAGACGTTCCGCAAGGTTGGGCGGCAGTGGTTTCCTCGGACGATGTGTCCGGCTTTTCTTCCTTTTCGGCTCCTTCCCGGCATCCGCAGCACTGGTACCTGCGTCACTTGCCTGGGATACACGGAGGGATCTCTTCCGGTAAAGTTCTGCCAGCAAATGAGAGACAGATGAAATCTCAGGAGCAACATCAGAGCTTTCCTCCTCAAGGAGGGCAGAATCGTCACTTAGAATGACGATTGTCCCGTCGGAGGTCATCGCGTTAAGAGGCGGAGGGTTCAGGATATACGCACCTGATTTGAAGATAGCCACTGAGACAATCGGCTCAACACGTACTTTGACCGGAAAAAAGAAGTATTTGGCAGTCCTTTCAAGAACAGGCGTATCCTTCGCATTATGGATATTCCTACCCACGCAGCCCTTGCCATCATCTAGGGCGTTCAGCATCGATCCAAAACCTAAAAACAAATAAAAAACGTCAACAATAAAAACTCAAAAACGGTAAGGCAAAGGAATAAGGTAGCAAAACTCACGGCCATCTAACTCAATAAAAACAGGCTCCATGAAATGAGAAGGCCACAAGCGGCTCATGCCCGCCCACACAAGAGCTTCCTCAGGAAGTACCCGCATCGGCTTTGGTGAAGTAGTAAGCGCCCGAAACCAGTCGCGCTTCTCATGGGCGGTCGTAGTGATATCAGTAAGAGCATCGTTGGGAGCGCGACGGATCATGGTCTCAGGCACCACGTCCTTAGAAATCCAAAAGAACTTTTTCTTCCACTCCTTGGAAGTATCCTCGGCCACGTTGCCAATGACCCTGTCAGGCAAACTATGGCAAGTGAACCATCCATTCCGGTTAGTCATCTTGTAAAAGACAACGAATCGGTCCAGCCGGGGTACTAGATCATGTGCCATACACACGAACTCGAAGTGTCGAATTCGCATGACGGCACGAGGGTGAAGTTGAGATAAGTGAATCCCAAACGCCTTAACTAACCGTAGAAAGAACTTTGGGATTGGAAGGCGAAAGTTCCCATGGTCAAAATAGTCGGCGTATAGAGCCATCTTCCAAGGAGGTGGAAAGCTGGCTATAGAGCCGGCAGAAGGAAACTCCGGTCCCCATTCCGGTGGAATGACGTAAGTCGTAATAAGTTTCTGGTATTCCTCTTGGCCCCACTGGACTTCTATCTCATCAATCTTAGATTGAGCAGACACCATTACAAACACTTGGTAAAATATCAGGTTATCTCAAGAAAGATTAAATGATAGATTAAAGAAATAAAGCAAGTTCGTATTTAGAATTCAAAGGAGATAAAACTTCAAAAAGAAGTTAACTCCCTCTATTTATACCCACCACAATTAATGCGATGGGATGCGAACAGTAGAGAGAGAAAAAACCATCCAGTAACAGATCGCCACGTCACGCGGGAAGTTCGAAAAAAGGAAAAAGTTGTACAGTCGGGTACTGTAACAGCCGTAAAAAACGTCCTGTCACCTGCACACGCGCCTGCGAGTGGTCAACTTGTCCTTTTTCATGATTATCCACAGAAACAAAAGATATTTCTCACCAACTTGCAAAGTCAAAAATCCCTAAACCCACATTAAGTCTAGAATTTCACCCGCATAAAATACTTCACACGGAAGAAACACTGGACTGGGGGGGACTTATAGAGGTAGGGTACTAAAAAGACCCAAATACCCTGAAGTAACACCCTCGGGTCAACCAAAAACATGTCACAAGTCACCCGCGGGACATAAGAACCATCCGCATAGATCATCTGAGGAAGAAACACCCTCGTGGCACATGCGGAAGCATCCTGGCACCCTCGAGAGTCATCAGAAAGAAGGAATATTCTTCCGCGTAAACAACCACGAGGTAATGCCCCGGGACAGCTGTCAATAACCAATTACCTTCTAGAAGATTTTCCAAGATGCTTTCTTGGGCATTACGTGATCCTTCGGCCAATCAGCCAATGACACCTGGCAAGGTTGTTATAACCGTGCTCATGACCAATATTGCTCCGTTAACCAATGATAAAGAGACACGTGTCCAGGTTGTTATACATGCACATGCAACGTATAACCTGAACCTATCATATGAAGGCACGTGTTCAGACGGTTTTGAGAGCATCTTCTAAAGGGACAGCTAGCCCAATCACTTCCCCACACCCTTCGGCTATAAATACCCTCTCAATCATCATGAGGTATTCATTCACTCCAACTGTACTCTCTCAATTTACTTAAGTACTTTACTCTCATCAGAGCTGTACTTATTCTCATGCCGGAGGGTGGTTACGGGAAGACCCCCCTCTTGTCTTTCCTGTAACGAGTTCACGGTGTTTGTTTTGCATGTTCACGTCATTGGACTTTGGGAAATTGTGTTCATATCGTATTGGCAGTTAACCGCATCCTACCCTGTTGACTTATCGGATCTAGGACCCATTAGTGGGGAGTAGATCCGTGCTTCTTCACTTTCCCAGCCGTCACCTATGCAAAACCCTAGCCGCCACACTTTTTTTTCTTCCTTGCTCCTTGCTGGCCGATTGCAATTATGGGGCTGGTGTTAGGGTTTTGTAATTTTTTTTAAATTAATATAATATGGCATGTAAGGCTTGAACTTGTGGTCTTGGTTCGGGCCTTGACTTGTAGATTTAAAACTAGACCAATTAAGCCCCTAAAGTATTAAAATATCACTCTTTTTCCACCAACTTTCATAACCTACAAGTAAACATTCAATCTTTGTAAAATTAAGCATAAACCAGCCATAAAACTTAATAATTAAACTAATTAAGTACTTAAATCATGATAAAACTCTATGGAAAGTAAGTGTGTTTTACAACAAATCACATATCCATACTTAACCAGTTAACTTTATGTCATACGTACATACATACTAATACTTACCTCAGTCCACCGAGAGTATGTTCAAAGTCCGCTGTCTATACCTATACTCAAGGTCTTGAACACGTAAAAGGCCCGCAGTCCTTACCTATGTTCACCATTTATGGTACGTGCAAGGTCTACAGTCCTTCCCTATACCACCCTACATTAACAACACGTACAAGGTCCGCAGTCCTTCCCTATGTTGCAACCTATTTCATAGCACGTACGAGTTCCGCAGTCCTCCCCTATGCTACCAAAATACTATTACAGCACGTATAAGGTTCACAGTCTTTTCTTATGTTGGCTCCTATCTGAAGTACGTATAAGGCCCACAGTCCTTAATTACGTTCTCATCTATCATCTATAACACGTATTAGGCCCGCATTCCTTAACTATGCCTTCACATGCCAAGTCTATGTCCGTCAGAAGTTAGAGGGATTTGCCATCCTAACTTACTACGTCAGACGTAGAACACATTTACCATTCCTGTACCTGCATACACTTACTTTGCATACACAATAATTACATCCTAGCATAAGAACACTCTAGGCGTTCTTCACATCATTCATTTAACAATCATACTCCTTGTCGATACGTGCAATATCCAAAGATCGTTCACACCCCGACAAGCATTCATTCATAACGTTCTTACATCATCCATACATTACATATAACATTCATATCTTTATTTATAACCTGACAGTACGCGCAATATCCGAAGATCGTTCATGTACCGACAAACAATCATTCATATCTATCACATATATCATATATAGCATACAATTACCACTTAAGGTAAGTGTATTAACTAATCACATCTAGTATGCACACGGCCCCGAAAACATAACAAAGAATGGGACAAGAAACTCACCTGGATCCTGTTTCACTCTCCGTTAATCGTTATCCCTTTTTTTAATTGAGCTCTGCTAACTGTATATAAGTTACGCGTATCAATACTTGTCCTATCATATTATCCATTATTTCAGCCAAACGGCTAAGTTTGGTCTATTCTAATGGTCTCGTATTAGAATACATTTTACTTAGGATATTTTACACCTAAACTTTCATGTGTTCAAGTACTTTGTATTGTATTTTTTTCTTTCTTTCTATAGTATTCTTCTCTATCTTTTCTTTATTCTTTTGTATTCATTTACTAAGTCCTAAGTTAATCTTTCCTTCTTTCTGTTCGATTAGAATACAACCTTGTATACAATTAAGTGGGTCATTGTATTCGGGTTCTTGCATGTAATCGAACATATTGTAATCGAGTCTCATTGTGATCGACCATATGCTTTGTCATCGAATACTTACATGTAATCGACCCATGGAGTAATCGAGTCTTACATGGATGCACATTATATATATGTATTCAAGTTTAAGTATTGTGATCGAATGCTCCATTGTAGTCGAATGCTTTAATGTAATCGATTTCTCTTTGTAAATGAGTATAAACGAGTAACCGAGTGCATGCATGTAATCGAACGTATCAATGTATGCGATCTTGTTCATTCTATTCGAGTCTCCTTATTGAAATCGTAAAAGGCAAAACCGACTTCGTTAACCCGTTCTTTTCTCAAACCAAACGCTACTCATTTTACCCGAAACAAACCAATAACCCGTTTACTATCAAGTTCATTACTTTATCAATAATCATGACCCGGTCTATTATCCTACCAATTTTCATGTAAATCCGTTCATGAAAAGTAAGCCTTTTTAACAAAAACGTACCTTTGAGGTTTTTGTCTTAAATAACTCGAGAGGCCCTAAACCATATCAAACGAACTCCGATTTGAGTGATTCAAACGTCCACGGAACCGTCTTGTCCCGATCTACAAACCCATCAGCTTGAATTCGTCGAAAACCGCCGCTATAGTTGCCAGAACAGCTGAACAGTCGCTGAAATCTTCACTTTTGAACTACTATGGTTTTGCTGATAAAAACCGGACTTCCCGACCTCTAATAGAATATCTAATCAATGGAAATATTCTTTTATATACCTTGAACACTCGGTTAAAATTTGAGACCGATCTGACGGTTAGATCTCCGGGAATCTTTGTGTCTTTGTGGGTGGTTTTCTCAAAAACGGGAATTAGAGAAGTGTGTGTTTTTGATGGTGTAGGCTATGGTGTAGAGATGTATGAAAATGGAAAGGATTATGGTTTTAAGGGGTATTTATACTCACTTAAGCTCATGGACCTTAGGCCCATCTTTCCTTTTTGGTCCATAATTAATTACATCTAATTAGCCTAGTTATCCTTCCGTCTTTATTATATATTATTTATCTACTAACTTAAGTAAACTTTTCCACCATAATTAAATAATATATTAAATATTATTCTTAGAAATTTCAGGATGTTACATCACATAAGCACACAAACACATAGTCCTAACTTATATTTCTATTAATAAACAATTAGAATTTAAACAAGTAAAAACTAACCAACAATTGTTTTATTTATTAATTCTAATTATATACTATTTTGTTATGTAATTTACAAAAAAGTTATCTTTTTATTTGCTGGAATGTTTTGAAAATTATAAGTTTTTATTTTAGTTGAATATGACATCACTTTAGTCGATTTTAGTCGGTTTTACCGGTTTCGTCGGTTTGGTATTTAAAAACGAACCAGTTATCTTTTCGTTAAAACTTTGAGTTTTAAATAATTAAAAATATTTTTTTATATAGTTTTAATCAAGTTTTATTAGTTTTTCAATAAAAATGATACGGTTTTTATATTAGTCATCGTTTTCTTAAAAATGTCAAATTTAACGTTTTAGTGTCAGTTTTCCCGACACGAACCGTGTAGGATCAAGCTTTGCTATCTTGACCTTTTCTTATACTTTAACCTATGTTAAATATAAGGATTTTATGAGTTTAGAAGCTGTTTTAAAAGATTTCCGAAAACTCATGTCGGTTCACGTTAAAAGTCGAACTTTCGATCGTTAATGTTACCGACAAGCTATTTAAGTCATAATATCAAAACTAAATCATTTTATACAGAAAATATACATATAATAACAAGTAATTCACCATCACTTTCATGTTTGATCATATAGCACCAAATATGCACATCAAACTGATTTCTCAACTAAACATGCTCAAACCTTAACTTCAAATTTCTAACAACACATGAGCATGTTATTTCTTAAATGTCAATACGGTGTTTATGCATCACGTTTTCCAGTTCATAACAACTTATAGTTTGGTCTTTTTTTATCCTATCATCATCAACCAAACAATATCATACTTAATACTTCAAACAAAAAAGTTTCCATATTTAGTAACTTTGTTATATTCACAACTTTCATTTAACTCAAGCTTCCAAATATAATCATGTTTGACTCATGTTTATCTCATTCAACTAGTTTGACAAAGAACCCAAACAATTCATCATTCAACTTATTCTTAGATTCTCCATTAATTAACTAACAAAAGTTTCTTTTCTTTGCAAACAACAACTTGTTAATTCGTTCATCACTCAACAATTTTCATGCTAGTGTTTACTAATACAATCATAATCATATGTCATTAAACATTCATATATCCATGTTTCCAATAATCAACTCAAACCATTAGACAATTTGCACCAGATCAAAAAGTTTCCTTTATTGGTAAGTTTACCAAATAAATTATTGTTGATCCATCGTATTAAAATCATGGCATCCTAGTATTATTAGTCACTTTCAATCCATATTCAGTCATTCAATATCATATTCAATCAATTCTTGTTAAGACAAGAATCTAACTTTATTATCTAATCATGTCATTGAACTTAGTTTCTACCAACAAAATCAAATGGTAATAATATCATCAATATTAGTCAACACATTAATAAGATTCCATCTATCGATATAATACCATTTTTCTATCTCATCATCACAAGTCAATCAATAACCTTATGCATGCAATTTTGGTGAATCAACTAAGTTGTTTTCAATCAACAATCATCATTTAACCACATAACATGTAACTTGTTAACTAGTGATATTCCTAATCCCAAACCATAACCCACGGCCCACATGGGTGATTTCATCCATAACCCAATTTCAATATTTCAACCATAAACACACCTAGTTTCATTTATAAATCAATAACCAACCTCATTCATCCAACAATCTCAAGTAAACTCAACATTGAGAAGTAGAAGTAAGCCAGCATATGACCATAAAAAATCATAGAATCAACTCAATCAATCTCTTTCACACAAATACAAACTCACGGCCATGCATGCATGTATATGTGCTTATCAAACTTTGCATGTATACCAAACACAACATAATCAAGCTTCAACTAACTCATTTAACTAAAATGCCCAATAATAAACTAGGTTACCTTGGATTTTCGGTATTGTGACTAAGGGTTTGTAGACAAGAGCTTCCGTGTGCTTAAAATCATTTACTTAGCCTCTTGAGTATTGGTTCTTTTTATTATTCTTCTAATAGAAATCATTAACTAAGTTTAACGGGTGTGTGATTTTGAGTTGTTGGATAATATCAAGTGCGGGTGGGGGTGGCCGGTTAAGAAGAAAGAGAAGAGAGGGTTAAAGATGTGAGTTGAAGTGTAGAGTTGTGTGTTATAAGAAAATGGGATTGGGTGTGGGATATTACAACTCTTTTATCACCATCATCAAATGATTTCCTAGGACATTATTGGAGGATTTGGGTGGTGGGGTGGGGTTTGGTCGGCCAAAAGGGCGGGGAAGGGTAAGGGTTGGGTAATTTTTGGGTATTATTTGGTAAGTTTATGTGATAAAATCTAATGTAAAGAGAGAAATAACGAGCCAAACGAACTCCGTTTTTGATATTTTGGTCAGAATTTAAACGAATTTGAATTACAGTCAATAATAGCCAAAGAAACTAATTTTCTGAAAAACTTGGCGTCGAGCACTTATGGTGTTCTCTAATGACTCTCAATCGCTTATTTTCTAATTTTCGCGATTCGAACATTCTAAAAATTATGTTTATATGCTACCTCTGATATTCCCATATAAATATTAATTTTTCGAGGTCATCCTGACACGTTTAGGAATTTATTCGTTTCTAAGTCGTTGCTCGTGGTAATTACGTGCAGTGTTCGCTACGTGACAAAATTGAACTTTTTCAAACTTTATATTATAAAACTCAACTAAAATCAAAGATTTTGGACAAAAATAGTCTTTCTATTAATTTATTTTATTAATTACTACACGATTACGGTTATGATTATTGCCAGATTTGTCTAATTTCTGGTGGTCGTCACTTACTCCTTGCCACTACATAATCATCTACATGAATTTTCAGTACTTTGTAATTGACTAATTGATGTAGCTGACATAATTTGAAACCCAACTTTGAAGACGAAATGAAGTAGATAATTAAAATCTCACCAAAGGTATGATTTGTTGCAACTAGATATCATGTATTGGTGTATAATATTTAATTTTATTAACTTAGTGTGTTATTTGCATTATATTTTAATTAAATTTATTGAATATGTGATATTTTTATTGTGTCTTTAGTTTAAGTTATGTTTTTGTTTTTTTTAGGTTGAGGATCGTAACACTCCAACCTAACGACAGAACATGCGGGGGGTGCGAAACTATTTGTATCATAGCTCAAAGATACTATAATAATATTATGTGTCCATATCTAATTTATTTCATTTATATCAAAGTATACAAAACATTTAAAGCAAAAGAAATTACAACAATTGTTTTATCCTTATTAATTATCCTAAAGCCTGATATAAGTTCTTCACTTTAAATCATCTGAAATAACAACCTCCAATATGCGTAAACATAATTTATGAACAACACATGTTGAGTGAGTAATTTAGAGTTGGTGTACATATAAATTTATATGTCTTTTCGATCATGCTACTAGAATCGGGACATGTCTACTCGGACGAATTCGCAACCAATAATAACATAAAATAAAAGTGTCACTTCTCCTCGAGCCAAACGATGTCTTGTTACTCCGGCGGCGTATGATAATTCTAAGAGGATGAGGATGAGATATAACTAACCATAAAAGCAGTCTACACATAATTCATATAGTACTCAACAATTAATCGAGCAATATCACAACCATGAAAACAATTGAATTGGTTTGAGTATAATAATAATAATAATAATAATAATAATAATAATAATAATAATTTCTAATACGCATAATGCCCCTAAAACAAAAATTGAGAAAAATGGATATGATTATTCACCTTTAAAATAACGTAGACGGTAATGGTTACAGCGAAGATAAGTTAGTTAGCTCCTCAAGGAGTCTCGACGATAAGTCCTAAATATAAAAGGTACAACTAAAATAAATATTGAATGACATAAACAAACAAGACATGATAGGAAACAACAAAATTGGGGTTCGTTAAAGCGTTAGGTATATTGTGTTTTACTTTTATAAAAGTGAAATAAAAACATAAACAATTTAAATATTATGATTTTTAACAATGAAAAGCTAAATTAATATTATATATTATCTATTAAACGAATAACTTATTTTAAAAAGTTTAGCGGTGATTGGTTCTTTTAGATGATCAAAACTATTTAGGTTATTTATTTATAAAAATACATTAGGTTAAATCGAGGAATATATACATTTATAAATATAAAGTTAAGTACTAATATATGTGTATTAATATACAAATGTGTATATATATGTGTGTGTGTGAGAGAGAGAGTATGTGTGTGTGTTATGTAAAATAAAAGTTGTAAGCAATAAATTACTTCAAGATAAAAATGGTGTTTGGCTCGTTAAACGAGTGAAATCATTTTCAATTCTATTTATATTTAGTTTAAATACATTAATATTTAATTAAAACAATTTAAAATAATGAAAATGAAAAAAAAACTACAAAACTGGGCTTTGGGGGACCCGAACCCGTGACCTAGGCCGGTTCACAGGTTTAACAACGGGTACACCAGCCAACTGTGATGGTGACTAACTTTTGTAAATAATCAAAACAAATAAATATAAACACATTATTAGATTTACCCAAATTCCTAATAAACCCTAAGCTTAGACGAAAAACCATTCAAAACTACGTCGTTTTAATTAAAACCATTTGCAAATCACATTTCTCATTCTTCTAAATTGAAATGTATTGCATCTGGAAGTTAAAAATGTCTTCATTATTTTTTGTCCAGTTTCTTTTCCCCTAACAATTTCTTTCCAAATTCATAAGAAACTAAAACTTACAGTTCACCTATTTCAATTTTTTCTTCTTTTTTAATTATCATTTATATTCTTATTGCCATGAGGTCAGAATATCTCCAACATCCATATTTTGAATATGAAATTGTAATTCTAGAAGAACATAGATATACAAGACGAAAGAAGAGATATTGAAGAAAAACAAAAGAAATAATTTTTTATTTGATTAAGTCAATGGATATAAATTATGAGAAACACAGATTTTCCTCAATTTGGTGGATATAATTTAGGAAATAATGGGATTAATTTGGGAGTTTTAGATTTATTGTTAATTAAAATGATATAGTTTTGAATGGCTTTTCGTCTAAGCTTAAATGTGTGACAGCACCTTATTCGCTTTCCCCTAAATCTAAAACTCTCAAACTAATTCCATTATTTCCTAAATTATATCCACCGAATTGAGAAAATCTGTGTTTTTCATAATTTCTATTTTTTTTTTCAAAAACTATTATAAATAGAAGGATCCATAATTTCTATCCATTGACTTAATCAAATCAAAAATTATTTTATTTTGTTTTTCTTCAAACTCTCTTCTTTCGTCCTGTATATCTATGTTCTTTTAGAATTACAATTTCATATTCATAATATGGATGTTGGAGATATCTGACCTCATGGAAATAAGAATATAAATAAAAATTAAAAAAGAAGATAAAAGTGAATAGGTGAACTGTAAGTTTTAGTTTCTGATGAATTTGGAAAGAAATTGTTAGGGGAAAAAGAATCTGGACAAAAAAACTATGAAAACATTTTTAACTTCCAGATGCAATACATTTCAATTTAGAAGAACGAAGAAATGTGATTTGCAAATAGTTTTAATTAAAACGATGTAGTTTTGAATGGTTTTTCGTCTAAGCTTAATCGTGTGACAGCACCGTATTCACTTAACCCTTAGATTTATTGTTAATCAAAACGACGTAGTTTTGTATGGTTTTTCGTCTAAGCTTAGACGTGTGACAGCACCTTATTCACTTTCCTCAAAAGGTATTGTGTGATATCAAGTGCAAAGTAATTTATAGTTCTCTACTCTTTTTTAAAAAGGTGTTGGTCAAAGGAAGGTATGTATTGCAGCAGTTGGTAAGGTCATCATATTCTCTTACATTCTTAATCTTGAACTTGTTGTTCCTTACACTTCCATTTGAGCTAACATATTTTGTATTACACAATTTACCGAATTCTTATAATTATTTAACGCCAATTAAATAATTCCATAAATTTGGTTTAGTTTGGTTTGTAAGTATATGCAAAACTGAACAAGAACCATAACCATATTAGTTTTAGTTGATTATCGCCTATGTTTCTCCATGTTGCAGGTAGTTTAAATGATGTCAGTTCGTGTTTTATGTTTGTGCAGGCAGGGCAGTGGGATTAAAGTCGATCATCATTTTGATGCAGCTAGGGAATATTGTACACAAGGTTGGAACACGTATTTAGCTAATTGCAAGTGCGTTGAAAGTGTTTTTATATAAATAATAATGGCATATTTTGGTTATGCTGGTTATGAACATGTGTCGAAACTTGTCATCAAATATGTGTGGTACTATCTTGATGCATTACATGATCCAAGATTCTCTATTTTTTACTTACTATTTTTTTTATTTTAATATTGATGGTTGATTGGTCATTTGTAGTTTACTAAAATACCTAAACTAAGAGGTGTTGATATGCTGAAAATGACATATTTACCCTCCAGATCAATGGGGAGAGTTACTTTTTTTCTTAACCATGTAAGTACCTTGTAATTGTTATGACTAATGATTTTCTGTTATTGTTATTATTATTATAAAAAATCGTCTTAGAATACACTATCTTATAAGACTATGTCGTAGGTGAATTACTCAACAATAAAATGTATCATCGCGCACCTTATTGTTCTAAGGACAACAGAGTATCTAGCAAATTAATGTGGGAAACATATTCTTGTCATTTTTTTAATATGAGCCTGTATGTTGTTGCTCTTCGTGAGGTATTCATGATTATTGCAGGTGTTTATTTTCTTTCTTAATAAACAATGTTTCTAAACTTGAATGATTGCATGTGTCTGGTTTAAGAGAGGAAGTGTCAGGTGGGCTTGTGTATCCTACTTACAGGTATACTGATATAGCAACCATCTATGAATAGCTATAATAAGATAAATGTGGCAATATTGAAGGAAATCACTAAAGACGTTGACATTGATGAACCATGCCACCTCCTGTTATCATCGCCCTAACATTTGTATGTATTATTATTTCATTGAAATATTTTGGTGGTGCATTGAATTATTTTTTTATTAACTAAAATTTTAAAGACATCGATTTCTGTAAGGCCCTGTTACCGGTGCCCTACTTTAGACGTTGGATTTACTCATAAACGCAGTTTTAAATATCAGAGTTAATTAAAACTTTCGTGGAATAACATAAAACATCAACAGTCGTTACAAACATTCATAACTTGTCTTTAAAACATAGCTTAAAACATGTCTTTTAGTTCAACATTAACAAGTAAATCTTCAGATGCTAGCTTCTTTATTCATCTGCCATGTGTCCCCCTTCAAGCCAGCTGTCTCATCCTACTCACCTGCGTGCATATTAAAAGTCAGCTACACTGAGTGAGTTCTAGTTAATCACATAACTTACTTTACATACACATATACGTGCCCGAAGGTACACATTACATACTTAACCGGTACTTCATTCGTCCATACACATTTATAGCTAACCTTACGATATAAAGGGCATTTCACCCTACATACCTCGGATATTATTAGGGTCTGGTACCCTCCATCCTCGAATATTATTAGGGTCCGGTCTCCCTTCATCCTCGGATATTATTGGGGTCCGGTCTCCCTTCATCCTCGGATATTATTAGGGTCCGGAACCCTCCATCCTCGGATATTATTAGGGTCCGGTCACCGTTTCTTCCATACCTTCATACCATACCTATTCTTACATACTTTTCTTGAAAATACGTGCAATCTCCGAAGAGCGTTCACGTACAATCAACATATCATACGTACATTATGCATACATCATATATATTCATACATGCATCTTATCTTACATCATACATATCAATAACATCTTTAGCTACCACCTGACGTTACATGCAATATCCGAAGATCGTTCACGCACCGTCAAGCAATCATCATACATAAATCATACAAGGTATACACCTACCACTTAAGGTAAGTGTATTAACTATCACATCGAGTATGCACACAGCCCCGATAACATAACAAGGAAGTGGGACTAGAAACTCACCTGAATGCGATTACGTTCACCGTTTATAGTAATCCATTTCTTGAGTTGTGCACGACTAACTGTATAACAATTACACGTATCAATTAACTATCACTACCCATATCGTCTTTCTAGTTCAATTATTACTCACAACTAACGGGGGTCAGGGGGCAGCGCCCCTGGCAGCGGGTATCTAGGGGCTGCAGCCCCTAGCGGGGTCCAAGGGGCAGAGCCCCTGGCTGGGGTTACGCTTTTAAGTTATTATTTTATTCACCTACTCATTCGTTAGCCTGATTCGTGGTCAAGTACTGGATTACTTTTACTTAGCACTTTAAGCGAACTTAACGTTAAGCGAACTTAACTTAAGAGAACATATCAGTGGCGAACGTAACGCCAACGAACTTATAGCAGCGAAGTTAACAGCATGCGGACTTGTATGCGACGAAGTTAACCATAGGCAAACTTGCATGTGACGAAGTTAACCCCAGGCGAACTTTCATACGTGCGAACTTATCATCAGGCGAACATATGGGTAAGCGAAGTTATCTACAGTAGCGACGGGTTTTGATTTTAACCTCATAAACATCTCTGTTCAACCCGTAACCCTTGGATATGATGTTAATCAATCCCATGAACATTCCCATGGTCATTTTGGGATAAGATTCGGCCCGAAAACGCATAAAGTTTGGACCTTTAAGCTAAAACGTTCAAAACTAGATCTTAGGGTTCCATTGTAAACGAGCCGTTTATGTTCACGGGTTCATTGGATTCGTTTTATCATCAAGTTCGTTACTTTCCGTTTCACTTAGATCCGATTTACTATTGTTTCACGTTTCAATGGTTAACGCTTATAAAAACGTAAACTTTAAGGGTCAAGAACATACCTTTTGTGTTCGTTTGGATCTCGCTTAACTTGTATAATAAGGATCTACACGAACTAGCGTCCAATTGATCCCGAATCTTGCTCTACTCTCTCGGCCGTATATATGTATAGTGATATGTGTGTGTTTTTGAGTGTGTAGGCAAAGATGGAATGGGGATTAGGGTTTTAGGATGGTTTAAGGGGGTATTTATATCCCTTAAAGCCCATGTACCTAAGGCCCATTACCCTTTAATCCATCATAATTAATCCAAGTCCATGATCTTTTCTTTATTAAACACTAGCTAATATTATTTAACGCTCGACAACTTAACGAAATTTTCCTTTATTTAATGTTATAATATTTAGGACGTTACAATTTCATTGTGGCATCGTGTCGTTTGAGGGTATTATGGTAATTTTTACTCTTATGATAGGCTATTACAGTAGTTTCGAAATCCTGTTATAGTTCTTATTTTAGGACTTAGGGTGGGTGGTACAAGTAATTTTTGGCAAAATTTTAAAGACAAGTGTGTCAAATAGGACTTATACTAGGGTCGTTCATGGGTTGGTTTTAAGCACAAACCGAACCAAAAACTAGGTTTTTATTTATTTATTTTTTGGGGTTTTGATAACTGTTTGGTTTTGATATTGACAATGGATTCAGTTTGATTTTTCTTTTTTTTTTTGGTTTAATGTTTGAGCTTAAAATTGTTGCGTCGAAAACAATTGGCCAAAATAATATGGGTTTGGACATTTTAGCCTAAAGTTTTCACAGTTCAGTTAGTATGCTTGTTTTGGTTTAGGTTCGGTTTTTGATAAATAGCAAAAACAAATAATTGGTTTTAAAAAAAATTAAAATCAAATCATAGGTTTTTGTTTTTGGTTTCGTGCACACCCATAATTGAAAAAAAACTGAAAACCAAATCCAGTTACGATGTGGTTATATTGGTTTCGTGCATACCCGTAATTGAAAAAAATTTGAATACCAAATCCGGTTACGATGTGGTTATTCACAATGGGTTCGGTTTGATTTTTCTTTTCTTTTTTGTTTAATGTTTGAGCTTAAATTTTTGCGTCGAAAACAATTGGCCAAAATAATATGGGTTTGGACATTTTAGCCTAAAGTTTTCACAATTCAGTTAGTATGCTTTTTTTGGTTTAGGTTTGGTTTTTGGTAAATAGCAAACACAAATAATTGGTTTTAAAAAAAATTGAAAATCAAACCATAGGTTTTTTTTTTGGTTTCGTGCATACCCGTAATTGAAAAAAAACTGAAAACCAAATCCGATTACGATGTGGTTATATTAGTTTCGTGCATACCCGCAATTGAAAAAAAATTGAATACCAAATCCGGTTACGATGTGGTTATTTTGGTTTTGTGCAAACCCGTAATTTGAACTGTTTTAGCTATACTTATTGGCAAAAGTTTTTGATTTTATATTATTTGAATAATGATTTAATTTTTTTTGGATGATTTAGGAGATTTTATGAATTAAAAATGCACTTTGTGTTTCTTTCGTGACATGCTTGAATTATTTTAGCTTTACTTTTCCGTTTGACCCTTTCAATATTACTTGATTTTCTCACTTGGAGGGTTGATAATGTAACTTTGGTATTATCATATGTCAAATTGTTGTCCATCCATAATGTTATGGAGTTAAAAAATATGAATGATTTTACATCTTCGGTTTAGTTCCTTTTAGACGATGATGCATCTCGCAATATAATAGGTATGTAATTTGAAACTAACTTTAAGAGGAAAATATGATTGTCTTTTTAACTAATAAAAGATTTGTTTTAAATGATTTATGTAACATCACAAAAATATCGGGTCAAAAATACCAAGTTTCCAAAGCCAATAACCAAAAATAAAAATTCTTATTTTCCGTCAGATCGCGATACGCGATCACATTAGACCCAATGTCATCATGTGTCGCGATGACGTGGTCTGACAGCAAGACACGTATCCCGCCACGTGTCCCCCGTGGCACCACGTGGCAAGCCTAAGTGGTGAATCATTAACCTACTTCGCGATAAGCGACGACTTTGCCACTGGACCATCGCGTATCGTGATGGGGACCCGAGTCAGCCTATAAATTGAGAGCATCTGCCCTCATTCTCACTCACTACTCAAATACAACCCTTTCTCTTTATAGAAAACATTATCTCCCTACCTCGTTATGCGTGCTACGACTTTCCTCGTAATCCGTGCCCTAAAACTGAAGATACCTTGAAACACATGCCACACACCGACGATGTTATCTTGAATAACCTGCTATCCCCAGACGACCCGACGTCCCGCCTCGAAGTGCGTGCCGATAAGTTTTGAAGACTGGTGTGCCTTGATTTGTGTGCCAAAGAAGGTGTTGATCGAAAGAAGTTCGAGAAGCGTGAAAGCGACGAAGTGTTGCTCAAGTATCAAGGGAATAATAAGCAAGCAATGTAGGGATAATGCCCGAATAAAATATTAATATAATATTTAAAGGTTTAAAACCCTAGTCGATGATATACTCGATACCTCAAAAATAAACAAAATAAAATATAACAAAGAAATATAAAAGAAAGAGATGTAAATATAAAGTGATTTTTTGTTGTTAATAATTTAAGTTTATTATTTAAATTCTTAAATAATAAGTATACGTTTCTTTAAGAATAAGAAACATAGTACTTAGAAAAGTAAACAAGTAAAACTAAATGTTTTACACTTGTAAATGAAAAAAAAGTATTTTGAACTAAAGGTTCATAAAGAAAATATAATCGAGGAGGTTATACAAAAGAGACTAAAGGTCTTAAGCTAGATTAAAGATCTAGTATTAACAAAAGGTTATACTCGTACTATAGGTCCGAGATAGCTAAAAAAAGATCAATCAGTGAAGTGAAGTTGATCCTTTAAAAGGTGAATACGCCCCAAACTTTTATGACTTGTTTAATCGAGTCAAAGTAAATTGATTACATGAGATTACGTATCTCTAAAACATTATAAACAAAAGTAATCGCTGGCCCTCAGGCTGTCGTGTGCGTTTGTTTGGATCCTTACATATGTGGTTAGACGATGGGCATACCGCGCCACACCTGGTTATATGCCTCCCCCACGATGGGCAGGACCTAAGTTACGTCCGAGAGAGGATAATCATGTGTATACTGATGGTACCTAAGTAATCTCGAACGCTGCGGTGTTTGCTAAGCAGTGTCTAGTAAAACTTAAGTTTGTATTTGTGTTTTATGATTTTAACTTGATTATTCCTAAGCCACGATGGGCCGAGACCTAAGTTATGTCTCGAGTGGTAATTAAGAAAACAAAAATATTTTATCCTTCATCTTATTCACCAGCATGTATCGCAGACGTATTTTCAAACTATTTTACAGGTAACGAAGATTAGACGTGCTTGAAGAATCGAAGTCCTCGATAGGCGATCTGATGGCTCTAATCTTTTTGTTAAACTTTAAATTATGTAAATCGTGGTTTGATAAACAAGTAATCATTTTGTAAACATTAACGGGTGTTTTTAATTCTCGTATTTTGTTATGTATTTATTAATATTTTAATCCATGATAATATTTCCACACAAACCCGTAACTCCCGTAACTCTGATTTAATTACAAAAACGGTACCAACTGTTGGTCATACGCCCAGGCCCAAAAATGGGGTGTGACAAGGTTGGTATCAGAGCCATCGATCTTAGAAAATTATGTATTATTTAATAATACCTAAGCTTCGATCCAAGTGAATAAGAATTGTAATTATTACTTGTATAATTTAAATAGGGATAAGATAGGCTGGTAAACTATTTATGTCCTTCCTCAATCTAAACCACCCATAGATGTCTTTCAAGAAAATAATCGACGGCTTTATGCGCGACACAATGAGAGTTGGATGCCCCGAACCGATTCCCAATGACAATATGAGTGAAGACTATTACGAAGATTTCTTCAAACAAGATCACCTGATTGAACGACCCACATCGGTTTACTTTCCTGGCACTGAACAACTACCAATCAACTTACCAACGATCCACCGATGCAAAGATACGATCCCCCAAGAACCTCAAGTTATTATCCATCAAGCATCCCAGAGTATCATCCATTCGACATTACGACATACCACCCGTCTGACATCCCTATGTATCGCCCATCCATCCCCCATCCGTCTTATGAATTTCTAGGCAACAAACAAATCAAAGTGGAACCCGAGTCCGACTCTTCCGACCGGATGCAATGTCACTCCGATCAAAGGCGATGGCATACCGGAACCTCTGTCTACAATTATATCGATTCTCACCCCAATACTTACAACGGACCTTCAGGCCAAATATAAGAGTCACCCAACCATACGAAAGATACCACCTGGACCCGATGGTGACGATTCGGTAACGCTTTGGTACCGTTGGTACCGAATCGGTACCAAAGTTTTAAGTTTCGGGATCGGTATGGTACCGGTACTGGTACGGTAGCGGTATTTCCTGATTTTATGCCCTTGGTACCGGTACCATCCCGGTACCGTCCTGGTACCGGTACCGTACAGGTACCGAACCGAATATATCGTTACCGGTACCAAGAATTTCCAATTTTCGGGATCGGTATTTTCGGTACCGGTACGGTACCATGCTCATCCCTAATTACAACCTAAAAACAAAAATCCATAATTTGTTGACTGGGTGCCACGTGTCGCAATTAGCCCCAATTTATAGTCCCTTCACTACACGTAGCTTAAGTTGTAAGACCCCGGTCCCGGTGCCCTACTTTAGCGTTGGATTTACTCATAAAAACAGTTATAAATATCAGAGTTATATTAAACTTTCGCGAAATAATATAAAAGTCAACCATTCATTACAAACATCCTTAACTTGTCTTTTAAAAACATAACATAAAACATAGTATTCAAAACATCATGACAAATCATATCTTTAAACTATCCCCTTAATGGTAGATGCAATATATGAAGATCGTTAATGCATCGTTAAGAATTCATCCATACATAAATCATATAAGACATACACTTACCAATTAAGGTAAGTGTGTTAACTAATCACAACGGGTATGCACACAGCCCCGAAAACATAACAAGGAATGGGGCTAGAAACTCACCTGAATGCGGTTACGTTCACCTTTTACGGTTATTAGTTTCTTTAGCTGTGTGCGACTAACTGTATAACAATTACACGTACCAATTAACTATCACTACCCATGTCGCGTTTCTAGTTTAGTTATAACACTCAACGAACGGGGGTCCGGGAGCAGCGCCACTGGCAGTGGGGTCTAGGGGCGGCTGCATAACGTTCTAATTTATTATTTTCTTATAATTCTAATTTATTATTTTATTTTCTAATTCATAAAGTTCGAGGGCTTCTTTTTAATTAATCTATTTATTTTAAATCCAGGGACCTTTCTATCATTCTTTCAAACTTTAGTTCGTTATTCAGTTCTTTAACGAAGGGGGGGGGGGTTCATAACGAATTGATTGATTCACTATCTCTTAACGAATGGACCTTTATAACTGATGGTCGGGTATTTTGTATATATATTAGTGTACTAATTATGTAGTTTTATTAAATATATTGTTAGAACTTTGGTACTTCATACGTGCTTTTGTATTTCAGGTCATTGATCATTAAGGATGCTAAATTGGAGACTTGTACGAGCATGGAATGATATCTCGGGAAGACTGACGCATGATTTGATGTCTTGGGAAGTGTTACAAGGATTCGGGAAGAGTATGGATGAGAAATCATAAGCCGATGCTAAAACTGAACAAGATGGGTTGACAAAATGCGACCTTGAAGTAAAACGAGCATATCCTAAGCTAGAAAATGATTTACGGGAGCCATAATATATGAATTTTGGGTTTCTCGACGAGAGGAATCTGAAAATAAGGTTTTCTTAGGTATTCATACGCGATGAGATGGTCATATGGCCATCGCGTATCGCTATGCACATAAAAGACGGGAAAATTAGGTTATAATCATATTTTTCATTCTCAAGAACCCTAACTCCGTTGTGACGACCAAGAGGCGATTCCAGCAGCTACAAGAGGCGATTTTCACCACCATAGCTTGCGCCAAGACCCTACATATGATTTATATCATCCGTATTGAAGATCCAATGATGTCAAGGCTCGGCTAATCTCCTAGAATCGCACCCAGGATGTATAGTTTGTAATCTTTACAGTTTTTTCCCATGTGACTAAGAATATTATTGTATTATTATTGATGATTGATAAATGATTATTGATGTTTGGTATTTCTGAGTGTTCGGCCAGTTTAGGTTTACGTTAGTCTGAACGATTTGTTACTAGTTGCTAGATAATTGATTATATGACTGTTTGGTTAGATTGAATACAATAAAACATACAATTACCCTTAACTGAGTCACACTGGCAAGGACTGTTTGATAACCAGTGCCATGTGTAAAGTGATTGTTGATGTCTAAGGTTTTGTCTGATTGATAGTCTTTAGTTAATCGTTAATAATTAAACTGTTAGGTTTCATGAGATAACTGTAGGTTGCTTACTTGCTTGTGTGATCAACACTAAAAACCAGTTACTTCATAATAGTAAATCTGTACACGAATTACATTGACCACATACTCCTGGTGGATACGATACCTTACTCTAGGTAGTTTAATTAGGATTTTTAATTGACTCAAACGACGGTCATCAATAACGAACTGGTCTTTATAACGAATTTAACCTTTATAACGAACATACCCTTATAACGAACTGGGGGTTCATTCTTTAGTTCTCCGTTAACGAATTACTTAACAAAGGGCTCAACAAACTGTTTCTAATTTGTTATCTCGTCTTAACGAATGGGCAGGACGAATTACTGCTAGTTCGTCATTTCCCCCCTTAACGAATCACTGCTAGTTCGTCATTTCCCAGCTAACGAATTAGGGTTAGGTCTCTGACATCCTTAAATACCCAAGCCACCTTTCCGGCGCCGCCGTGCCGGAAAACCGGGCGGTGGCCGCAAAAACGTATTTTACCCCATATTACACCGTTTTTCACCATTTTTCGTCCCGTTCGATCCAGATCTGAGCTAGGGTGACCCCTAAGCTCATCTTTTGATCGGTTTATATCTGATTCCATCCGTATCTCGTGACTTTAATGGTTTAGGGTGTCGGCTCATCGTTTCACGACTAGATCTAGCGGGTTTGGATCCATACAATATCATGCTATCATTACCTCGGGTAGGGATCGGCTCTTCTTCTTGATTTCGAATAGAGAAAGAGAGAAATATGAGAGAGAGCTTAAGTGTGTGTTTTGGGTGGTGTATGGAATATGTGAAATGAATGGATTATGGAGTAATTATTGTTTATATATGATGGGTCATGGGCGTAAGCCCATGGTCTTTATTTCTTTCCTTTTTAACTCAAGTCCATAACTCATATCTATTTAACCCAACACAAGCGCAACTCATAGTAACTCATATTTTATTTATTAAACGAAACGAGAAAGCGGGATGTTACATGTCTTCCCTCCTTAAAGAGGGTTCATCCTCGAAACATAGCTATTACAGAAACAAATCTGGATAAAACTTGCACATCTCTTCTTCAACTTCCCAAGTGGCATCCGATCCTTTGTGATGCTTCCGTATCACTTTCACCAAAGGGATAATTTTATGAAGAAGTTGCCTTTCCTTGTGGTCAACGATCTCTAAAGGCTGCTCAATATAGCTTAGCTGTTCATCAACCTCAATGTCTACTAATGGCACATGTGACGTGTCATCGGCTAAACATTTTCTCATATGAGAAACATGAAAGGTAGAATGCATTCCTTCTAACTCCTCGGGTAAATTTATCCTGTAAGCCACCTCACCCACACGATCTACGATATTAAGCGGTCCAATGTACCTTGAACTCAACTTTCTCCTATTCCTAAAATGAATAATTCCTTTCCAAGGCGAGACTTGAGCATCACATTGTCACCAACGTTAAACTTGATTGGTCATCGCTGCTTATCAGCATAAGACTTCTGACGATCTTGGGTAGCTTTCATCCTTGCCTTGATCTGCTCAAACCTTGAAGAGGTTTCTTGCACAACTGCTAGGCTTCTAAGTTCCTTCTTACCGATCTCTCCCCAACATACAGGAGTTCTACAACGTCTACCGTATAACATCTCAAACGGTGGCATACCAATACTTGAATGGTAGCTGTTGTTATAAGAGAATTCTACCAAATGTAGATGATCATCCTAACTTCTTCCAAAGTCTAACACACAAGCACGTAGCATATCCTCAAGGGTTTGGATAGTCCTTTCATACTGCTCATCTGTTTGAGGATGGTACGCCGTACTGATGTTCCGTCTTGTTCCCATAGATTCATGGAATTTCTTCAAGAATCTTGAAGTAAAGAGAGTATCTCTATCAGACACGATTGATAACGACACTCCATGGTTAGCCACAACCTCTTTTATGAACACGTTCGCTAACACATCTGACGAGATGGCCTCTCGTATAGGCAGAAAGTGAGCACTTTTCGTCAAACAGTCTACAATCACCCAAATGGTATCCTGATGTTTAGTTGTACGGGGTAGCTTAGTTATGAAGTCCATGGTAATGTGTTCCCATTTCCATTCTGGTATCTCTAAAGGCTTCACCTTCCCATAAGGCTTCTGGCGTTCAGCTTTGACTTGTAATCAAGTTAAGCATTTACTAACGTAGTCTACTACGTCATTCTTCATTACTGGCCACCAGTAGTCTCTTTTCAAATCTTGGTACATCTTTGTGATTCCTGGATGAATTGAATATCTTGACTTATGAGCTACATCTAAGATTCAACCTCTAAGATCTCCATGGCGTGGGATCCACATACGGTCAAACTTGGTCTTAACACCATTCGTGTTTTCCATCAACTCGTCTTGCTGACCGAAAATCCTTTCTTTCTTCACTAGCCTTTCATTTTCCAGTACCTCTTATTGCACTTTGATGATTTCATCAAAAAGACTTGAATTCATAATCAGCTGGTATGACTTCACTGTTGCAATGACTTCCTCATTCTTACAACTTAGCGCGTCGGCGACCACACTAGCTTTACCAGGATAGTACTTAATGTCGCAGTCGTAATCCTTTATCAGTTATAACCGTCTTCTCTGTCTCATCTTCAGCTCTTTTTGCTCGAAAAAGTATTTTGAACTCTTATGATCTGTGTAAATAGTACACTTCGTACCGTACAGATAATGCCTCCATATCTTAAGGGCGTGCACTACTTCTGCTAGCTCTAAATCATGCGTCGGATAAGTACTTTTATGAACATTCAACTGTCTGGACGTATAAGCTATAACATTTCCTCGTTGCATCAACACGCAACCTAACCCACGATGCGAAGCATTAGTGCAAACTACCAAATCCTCGTCACCATCGGGTAAAGCAAGGATTGGAGCTTGCTTGAGTCTTTTCTTCAATTCCTCAAAAGCTTCTTCTTGAAACTTACCCCAAATGAATACTACAAACTTTCTGGTCATACCGGTCAGCGGTGCAGCTATCTTGGTGAAACCTTCGATGAATCTTCTATAGTAGCCAGCTAACCCTAAGAAAATTCATATATCAGTCGGGTTCTGCAGAGTCTTCCAGTTTGTTATCGCTTCAATCTTAGCTGGGTCCATGGTAATCCCTTCAGGATTGATCACGTGGCCTAGAAACTACACTTCTCGCAACCAGAACGCGCATTTTGAAAACTTAGCATACAACTTTTCTTTCTTCAGAGCCTCCAATACCTCTCTCAGATGCTCGGTATGATCAGACTCGCTCTTTGAATAAATAAATATATTGTCGATGAAGACGATAATTGACTTATCCAACTTCGGCCGACACACCCTATTCATCATTTCCATAAATGTTGCGGGAGCATTCGTTAGACCGAATGACATCACGAGGAACTCGTAGTGTCCATACTGCGTTCGAAACACTTTTTTAGGGATGTCTGCCTCTTTCACCTTTAGCTGATGATAGACTGATCTGAGATCTATTTGGGAGAACCAACTTGAACCTTGCAGTTGGTCAAACAAAACATCAATTCGTGGCAATGGATATTTATTCTTTACCGTAAGCTTGCTCAACTCGCGATAGTCTATGCACATTCTCATACTTCCATCCTTCTTCTTAACAAACAACACCGGTGCGCCCCACAGGGAAATACTCGGTCATATAAAACCCTTATCGAGGAGTTCTTGTAGTTGGGATATCAATTCTTTCATCTCGGACGGTGCTAGACGGTAAGGCGCTTTCGTGACGGGCTGGGCTCCTGGAATTAAATCTATCTGGAATTCTATTAACTCTCGCTCCGGTGGCAACCCCGGAAGATCCTCAGGGAATACTTTGTTGGGTTATGAAGGCCTTTGGGCCGGTTTTATTAGGAGGCCCAGTTTTGGTTCCTAATTATGTTTAACCCTAATATTGTTTATTATATATATCCCATCATGTAATTGTAATCTTTGTTCTGAGCTAATTAGAAAACCTAGTTGCAGCCCGTGGACGTAGGTCCCCTCGCGGGGACCGAACCACGTTAAATTCTTGTGTCGTTTATATTTTCGTTTATGCGTGTTTATCGTTGTGCATGTGTGTGCTGTTTCGCTTCCGCGCGCCGCTTTGTTCCTAACAAGTGGCATCAGAGCTTTGGCTTGTTGGACACACGGTTCGTTGCACTGGTAATGATTTCGCAGAAGGTTTTGGTTCGAATCTGTTTTTTGGTGATTAGGGTTGGGTAGGTCCGTCACCGTGAATAACTCTTGGAGATCGCAGGGTTAATTTCTGGTTCGTGTTCATCAGTGATCGACAGTCAAGATTGGTGGCTGTCAGGCTGAGTTAGGGTTTGACTATTTATTATCAACCGTAAATTAGGGAACCGGGTTTTGTGAAGACCATTTAGGTTCGGGTTCAGATTTGTTTGCAAGAGATTAGTCTGAGGTAACTTTATATAGTTTATTTACAGTTAGTTGATTTATCGGTTATTGCAAGAGCAAATCGGTTTATTTGGCAGTGTTCTGTTGAACAATCGTCAAGTTTAGGCCCGTGCCCTTGTTGTGTCTGTTCACTGTTTTCGATTTGTTCTCGTTTGTTATTGTTATAATTGAAGACGAGGTGGTTATGATCGGAATGTTGACGGTTATGGATTTTGGTTGATTGGTTTGTCATGTGAACTTGGATATAGTACTGGTGATGGATAAACTTGGAGAAAATGGAACCAGCGGGTGTGCTGGTGACGGCATAAGTGAAAAAAAAAATGAGGTTAGTGGCAAGTCATGTAAACTATTGCTCGTTTGGATGATCTTTCGGTTAGGGTTTGAGTTAACTGATCGTGTGTACGGTCATAGAACCCTTGGTACCGCTTGATTTTATGAAAGTTCTACTGTTGTTATAGCTGTTTGCCTGTTAGCTGGTTCGAAACTGTGATTATTACTTCTTGTTCGTTTGGAATTGTGAAGTTATATCTTGTTTGGTGGTGATCAATGGTACACCATTTGAGAGGTTCATAATCTCATGTTGGGTAAAGTTATTTGCCGGGATAGTACGAGTGGGGTTCATCTCATGGAGTGTTGGTGTGGCATGGGTTGGGATAACAGAGACAGTGGGAGCTGGGCATAGTCGACTTGGTAGGTTGCGTAGAGGTGAGACATTTTAAGAGTCGATGTCGAAAGGTTTGGAATTCTGCTTTTGAGAATGTATCTGAGGTTGATGCATTGGGACTCAGTGAAGGCGGTGACGACTCTTGGGTTCAAGATTATGGTATGCTTTATTTGTTACTCACTTCAATGAAGCATTGTTGAATCTTTTAATTAAAGACTTTTGGAAGATACGAGTTTTTTTTTGTATCGTCGGAAGAAGTGAACCAACTTCCGAGTTATAAGGTCTTGGCTCGCTGAATCGGGTAGCGCTAAGGGGTTTCAGTTTGCAGACATGAAGCCTAGAGCCACGAGGATGTCAGCTTGAGCGTATTCAGAGGTCTGAACATGTTCGGGGTTTTGGTAACAGTGGGAGCACGCGGTGTGTTCTAGGTTTGTTTCCAAAGGGACGTTGAGTTCGGAAGACTGGGAAATCCGAATGTGAAAATCTCTCCTGGTATAGTCTGCTGATTTGGAGAGTGTTTATCCTCTGGAAGTCTTTGAAGCCGGTTGTGTGAGTAAGTGAGGGTCGGTTAAGATTGAGGATGAGTCATTGGCGAGTTTTGTCATGGCTGGGTCTGGGATGACCGGATTGGAGTTCTCGGGAGCTTCAATAGGCCTTTTCAGGTAACTGATGAGAAGGGCGGATGCAACCAGGGTGTGGATTGGTAGAAATCTTAGTTTGTTCCTAGAGAACTGGAGGCTTGGAGAACTTCTTTTGTTGAAGTTTTAGCTAGTTCTTGGAACTGGAGGCTTGGTAGATTTCTATTACTGAAGATTACTAGAGTTACTGGATGAATGAGATTGTTATATTTACTTGGATGGCAGGCTGGAATTTATCGCAAGGCCTTCAAGTGGGAGATTGTTGGGTTATGAAGGCCTTTGGGCCGGTTTTATTATGAGGCCCAGTTTTGGTTCCTAATTATGTTTAACCCTAATATTGTTTATTATATATATCCCATCATGTAATTGTAATCTTTGTTCTGAGCTAATAAGAAAACCTAGTTGCAGCCCGTGGACGTAGGTCCCCTCGCGGGGACCGAACCACGTTAAATTCTTGTGTCGTTTATATTTTCGTTTATGCGTGTTTATCGTTGTGCATGTGTGTGCTGTTTCGCTTCCGCGCGCCGCTTTGTTCCTAACATACTTCTGGGTAGTCGCGCACGATAGGAACGTCTTTCATTTCTTTCGTCTCGGCCGTAGCGTTGACAACATACGCCAGGTAGGCACCGCACCCTCGCCTTAACAAACCTTCGGCTTTAATCATCTAAATGATATTAAGCCCATAACTTTCCTTATCACCATAAACCATCACAGCACTACCATCCAAGGTCTTTAACCTTATTATCCCACTTTTACACACTATCTGAGCTTCATACTCGGACAACCAATCCATTCCCAAAACTACATCGAACCCTCCTAAGGTCATAACATACAAAGTAACAGGGAACTCATGTCCCTCTAATTCTATCTTACAATCCTTAACCATTCTCAATATTTTTACTGAGGTCTCACTCGCAGTTTATACTTTAAAAGTTTCAGGCACACGACAACATTTCATTTTTGCTAACTTACTAAATGTCATATCTACAAACCTTCTATTCGCACCCGAATCAAACAGTACTGAAGCAGAAATACCGTTCACTAGAAAAGTACCTATCACGACATCAGGAATCTGCCTGGCCTGTTCTTGAGTCAGCATATAGGCCCTAGTCCTTGGCCTCCCCTGTTCAGCATATTTCTTCTCACTTCCTCAAGCTTCTCCACTCGTACAAGTCCTCGCCAAGTGACCTGTCTGTCCGCACTTATAAAGTGCCCCATATTGCCACATCTGTAACAAGTATTTGATCCTGATCTGCATTCCCCACCATGGGACTTCCCACATTTATGCACACATCAGACCCAGTGACCCACTAGCACTCTCCAGTGTGCATCTTCCCACACGTCCTACATGACCTCTTCTCCCACACTTTCTGTCGCTTATCTCTAGGGTTCCATGTTTGAGTACCGGGTCGCTTGGCAGGAACAACACATTTCTTCTTCTAACACCACATCGTCCACAGCCAGGTCATCGTAAACCATCTCTGTGAGTTCGACAGCAGAGTCGAAGGTACCTGGTTTACTTGTCCTGACTAAGGTGCATACATTCTGTGGAAGTCCTCTAAGGTAACATTTGAATCTTTTGGCTTCAGTATTCACCATGTCAGGCACCAACCTAGACATGCGGTTGAATTTAGTAGTGTACTCGCAGTGTGTCATCTTACCCGCCTTCAAGTTTAGAAATTTCATATCAGCCCTCTCCACCTCAGCATCAACCCATAAATTTTTCATAACCATCTCCTTCAGATCATCCCATTTCAAGGCCTTAATCTCGTTCTGACTCTTCCTCTGCTCCACACTTTCCCACCAGTACATAGCTTCATCCCCAAACGACTGAGTGACATAACCTACTGTTTGGCCGGGACGGCACTAGCTAATTCATATAACCTGTTCCATTGTTTTTCTCCCTTGGAGAGTAACGATTGTGTCTCCAAGCCAACTAGCTTCGGCGGGTCGCAACCTCTGAAGGAATTGTAGTTACACCCACCTCGGCCTCGCTTCCTATCATCAACCTTCACATATCGAACTTCAATCGAGTCACCCTTCTCTCCCTCACCATCTTTCTTACCATTCTCAACAGTTTTCGAATGACTTCCAGCAGACTTTTTAGGATTCAAGTTCTTCACAGCAGCTGCTACCACTTGAGCAATGGCAGCTTGAACAGCAGGGTCAAGTTGATACCCTTCGTTGTTACTCGGATTTCGACCAGCTGCACTTCCTTCTCCCTCAGTGTTAGTAGCTGATTCTACCGATGGTTCTCGGAAAATGCGTGGCCTACCACGAAGTCCCGTACGTCCTCCCTTTCCAGCAACTTTCCTAGCTCCAGCCATTCGTATTCTATAAGGAAAAACAAGCGTCATCACTTAAGGAACCATTTAGTACAAAGATAGTAAGGCTAACAGGTAATAACAGTGGCCAATTGTGATTAGATGATCACGTTACTCTCCGTATCCTATACACTTCCCTTTGTGAGTCCACTGGTGCTAGTTCTACTTCTAACAGTTAGACAATCAAATAGTTCATATCATTATATACTCCTATTCCTAGCAATTAAGCTAGTGTTCATACATTCTTTATTTAGCGATTAAGCTAACATCATACCTCATTCTCTAGCAATTAAGCTAGAATTCTTTCATCATTCTACTTTTAATGTGAAATTAATCACATACTTTACCTTTACTTAGCTTGCTTAAGTGACACATGACTTTCTTGAACTGACATCTTCTTTCTTTTCTTACTTAAATCCCATTCTCTGTTCGAGTCTAATATGTAGGATGCTTAATTCTCTCGAACTTATGCTCTGATACCAACCTGTAAGGCCCCGGTCCCGGTGCCCTACTTTAGCGTTGTATTTACTCATAAATACAGTTCTAAATATCAGAGTTATTTTAAACTTTCGTGGAATAATATAAAAGTCAACCATTCATTACAAACAACCTTAACTTATCTTTTAAAAAGATAACATAAAACATAGTATTCAAAACATCACGACAAATATTCATATGCCAGCCTCTTCGGATCCTGCCATGTGTCTCCCTCAAGCCAGCTGTCTCAGTCGATTAACCTGCGTGCATACTAAAAGTCAGCCACGCTGAGTTAGTTCTAGTTAATAAAACGACATACGATACATTCACATACTTACATAAGCACCCGAATGTACATACCTTCATATTTGCTTACATACTTACGTACATACGTACTTTCATTCTTTCTTTCGTAATTACATACATTCTTTCATTCATACATATATGTTTTAAAGAACATTTTTCTCTATAACCTTTGCCGATATTATTAGGTTCGGTTCCCTACATTCGCCGAAATTATTAGGGTCGGTTCCCTACATTCACTGAGATTTTTATGGTTGGTTCCCTACATTCGCCAACATTATTAGGGTCCGTTCCCTACATTCACCGACATTATTAGGTCGGTTCCCTTTTCTAACTATACATTCCATACCTTTATTTACATTCATAATTATAACTTTCATACGTTCATACATCATTTATATATCATATATATATATATATATATATATATATATATATCAATCATATCTTTAAACTATCCCTTGATGGTACATGCAATATCTAAAGACCATTCATGCATCGTCAAGCATTAATTCATACATAAATTATATAAGACATACGCTTACCAATTAAGGTAAGTGTACTAACTAATCACAACGAGTATGCACACAGCCCTGAAAACATAACAAGGAATGGGGCTAGAAACTCACCTGAATGCGGTTACGTACACCGTTTACAGTTAATCCTTTCTTTAGCTGTGCGTGACTAACTGTATAACAATTACACGTATCAACTAACTATCACTACTTGATGGTCGGGCAAAAGTCGTGTATATTATTATATTATTTGTTTAATTTTAGTTTAAATATTATGTGAACTTTGGTACTTCAAGCGTGTTTTTGTGTTTCAGGATACTTGATGTTAAGGACGCTTATCGGGATGAATTACGGGCTTGGAACGAAGATATAGAAGACTCATGATGATTGGCACGCTTTCCTATGCAAAATAAATGAAGAAAATAAAGAAAATTCTGTCAGACGCCTTTAGCGCGGTGCTAAAGGGTCCTGATGGTGATGTCAGCGTATCTCTAAGATCATCAGAATTTTGAGTCTTTAGCCCGACACGAAAATCACACCCATAGGATGTTAGCGACGCGCTAAAATCCTCCTGACGGGAAAAAATAACCCTAACTTTGATATAATCAGTTTTTCAGCCCCCATTCGACCTATCCTTCATTCCTCCAACCAGTACAAGCCCTAGGACGATTTTCCACCATCCCGAAGCCTCCGGTTCGTCTGCTCATCGCATGCTTTCATCCTCTCATCAGATAAGCGAATCTTTTCCCTTTCGTTTCGTTTGTTTAACCCACATTACAAGCCGTGTTTGCCTTGGCCTTTATTATTTTTAACCCTGTGGATGAAATTCGGTATGTCAAGAGTTGTATATAAGTTGTTTGTCGATCATAGTACACAATGTACGTATGTCTCGATTCAGTGGTTTGTATATATTGATGTTAGTGATTGTTTAAAAAAAATGAGAGGAAAAAAACAGAAATAAAGAAAAAAAAAGTTGGAAAATCAAAGAAAAGCTCAAAAAGAGTCATGTTTGAGTTAGTGTCGTTTGTAAATATTATTGAGTGAGTTGTTTGTTTGTTTGAATAAATTGGGTCTCATCCACCATAAGCTACTAAATAAATTCGCTTCCACACCCTAACCTAAGACACAGCAAAACCCTTAGTTCTATTCTCTATGCAACCGGTGGGTAATGGGTGGAGATATGACTTGCTTCCAAGCTTATTACATTGTGTTCATATTTGGTATAGAGGGCAGAGAGATACTAGCACATTTTTTGCTAGTCCATATATTAAACCGAGAGGAGAGATGTTATATTATGAGGGGTATGACCATGTGTGCCTTAACCGGAAACAAAGTACACTCGTTTGGGCGGTTCCATAGTTTTAAATTGTAACATTAAATTATTTTGTGGGTTACCAACCTTGACAGTGTCAGTTCTTGGGAATTGGGTATGACCTTATACCTCACTAGCATTAATCGTGGTAATTTATGAGTTCTCGATCGAGGTGTATATGTTGCATGAGAGTTTTCTTGAGGGCAAGCAAAAGATAAGTGTTGGGATGTGATGGTCGGACAAAAGACGTGTATATTATTATATTATTTGTTTAATTTTAGTTAAAATATTATGTGAACTTTGGTACTTCAAGCGTGTTTATGTGTTTCAGGATACTTGACGTTAAGGACACTTATCGGGATGAATTACGGGCTTGGAACGAAGATATAGAAGACTCATGATGATTGACACGCTTTCCTATGCAAAATAAATGAAGAAAATAAAGAAAATTCTGTCAGACGCCTTTAGCGCGGTGCTAAAGGGTCCTGATGGTGATGTCAGCGTATCTCTAAGATCATCAGAATTTTTAGTCTTTAGCGCGGCGCGAAAATCACACCCCTGGGATGTTAGCGACGCGCTTAGATCCTCCTGACGGGAAAAATAACCCTAACTTTGATATAATCAGTTTTTCAGCCCCCATTCGACCTATCCTTCATTCCTCTAACCAAGTACAAGCCCTAGGAAGATTTTCCACCATCCCGAAGCCTCCGGTTCGTCCGCTCATCGCATGCTTTCATCCTCTCATCAGATAAGCGAATCTTTTGTGATGCCGATGTCAGGCTAAAACCATTGTATTCACTTTAGGCTAGGGTTTTGTGCAAACTAACTTTGATCAGATTCTATGTTATGAATGATTATAAACTTGATTGATTATTTTTAATCTTGTTTTACATTACGAATTGATTGTTTAAACAGTTTACAAATTGGTTGTTTTCATCACATGTAGGGTTAGCTCTTTTGTCATTGAAACAATAATCGTTAGTCATTTCTTATAACTGAATTTCATATTTTAAACTGGTAATTGGGTAAATCGGAGTTCAGTTGTGTCAACAATTCGGTTAGGGTATCGTTTGTCCTCACAACCCAACTGTTAGGTTTAGTAATTACTGCAATTAATCTTAAAGAATCTGTGATTAGTCGGTTATCACTTTACCTGAACCTGAAGTGAATCTTTTTCTCATAATTGTTTACAGTTCGTTTTTAAAGTAATCGTGTGTTATTATAATCATCTTTATAAACCGCTTGACATCGTCTGTCCACCTTAGTTAATTAATTAACAGTAATGAACTTTACTTGCACTTTCCACTGATTCCCTGTGGAGACGACCTTACTTACCCGTACTAGTTATAGGTATTTAAGCTTCATAAATACTTGTTTTTGATTAGAGCACGATATCTACGTCACTACCCATATCGCGTTTCTAGATTACTTATAACCCTCAACGAACGGGGGTCCGGGGGCAGTGCCCCTGGCAGCGGGGTCTAGGGGCGGCTGCATAAAGTTCTAATTTATTATTTTATTTGCTAATTCATAAAGTTCGAGGGCTTCTTTGTAATTAATCCTTTTAATTTAAGTCCAGGGACCTTTCTGTCATTCTTTCAAACTTTAGTCCATTATTCAGCTCTTTAACAAAGGGGGGGGGGGGTTCATAACGAATTGACTGATTCGTTATCTCTTAACGAATGGACCTTTATGACGAACTAGTCTTTATAACGAATTGAACCTTTATAACGAACAGCCCTAATAACGAACTGGGGGTTCATTCATTAGTTCTCCGTTAACGAATTACTTAACAAAGGGCTTAACGAATGGGCAGGACGAATTACTGCTAGTTCGTCATTCCCCCCTTAACGAATCACTGCTAGTTCGTCATTTCCCCGCTAACGAATTAGGGTTAGGTTAGAGAATGTCAGAAACATTCTCTTACATCCTTAAATACCTGCGCCGCCTTTCCGGCGCAGTCTTTCCAGCGCCGCCGTGCCGGAAAACCGGGCGGTGGCCGGAAAAACGTGTTTTTATCCCATATTACACTGATTTTCACAATTTTTGTCCCGTTCGATCCAGATCTGAGCTTGGGTGACCCCTAAGCTAATCTTTTGATCGGTTTATACCCGATTCCATCCGGATCTCGTGACTTTAATGATTTAGGGTGTCGGCTCGTTGTTTCGTGACTTGATCTAGCGGGTTTGGATCCATACAATATCATATTATCATTACCTCGGGTCGTGATCGTCTCTTCATCTTGATTTCGACTAGAGAAAGAGAGAAATATGAGAGAGATATTAAGTGTGTGTTTTGGGTGCTGTATGAAATATGTGAAATGTATGGATTATGGAGTAATTATTGTTTATATATAATGGGTCATGGGCTTAAGCCCATGGTCTTTATTTCTTTCATTTTTAAGTCAAGTCTATAACTCATATCTACTTAACCCAACACAAGCCCAACTCATAGTAACTAATATTTTATTTATTAAACGAAACTAGAAAGCGGGATGTTACATAAGTGGTATGTAAAACCAGTGTTTTGAAACCCGGCCTGCCTTGTCGGACCGGTCCCTATGCCAGGTTAAGTCAGTGTATTTGGGCCATTTTGAAAAACTTGGCCAGTTTTGCGGGTGGACGGTCGGCCCCGACCGGTTGACCCGACGGGTAAACCTGTAAAACCAATTTTTTCATTAAATTCATAATGAAATGAGCATGCTGGGATTCGAACTTGAGACATATCAGAGACAGAAATTTTAATAATTACCCATGAGCCAACCAACCGAGTTTCATTGATGTCTTCATTAATCAAACATATATCATATATCTTTAAAAACAACGTATAAAACATATATTAACATTAAAGTTTGTTATTAGTATTATTATTATTTTTTATTATTATTATTTTATAATTATATATGAATTATATATATATATATATATACACACACATATGTGTGTGTAAATATATATTTAAATTATCTATGACGTCATCGGATCAAACACCGGTCCGCCCTCCAGGGTCGGTACAACCTTTGACCCGATAAGCCATCTGGGTCGACGTCCGGGCCAGGTCTGAAAACATTACGTAAAACCCCTAAAAGTCAAGTATGAGATATGTTAGATAATTAATGGTTTAATTTAATTGTGTGGTTTCATTCTTGATAACGGTAACTAATTATGGGAGAAACATAATGTGGCAACATTAAATACTTTGTAAGACAACTGTAGAATTTATTAATGCAAGACTAAAATAGGATTGTTGAAGTTTAACAGTTATCGCGTTAAGCAAAATATTTGTTGCACGCATATAGTTCATTAAGCTATTAGGCGCTCTTTTTGAGAATTTAAGTCCTACACGAAACCTAAGGATAAAAATAAAACATAATAAAATTATGATCGATGCAATTAAATTTGAAATGGGCAAAAACCTATTCACAGCTATTTTTTGAATTTCATATTTATATATATGCAAATTGGCATTCTAAAGTAATTATAGTAAAGCAAGGGAGAAAGGGAGAAGTTGGATAAAGCTTGATGTTTCCTTTATTTCGGAAGTAGATGTTGATACAGGGCACTGAGTACAATAAAAGTTAAGTATGATTCTCAATAACGGCAACTAAATTTATATTATTATATAAATCATGAAACTCTATATTTGTGATCTTAAAGTGTTATCCTAGATGCTTATTTTGGTGTCTCGATGCACTCTTTCTAACTAAAACAAAGAATACATTACTATTAAGAAAGCGTAAGATAAAATTCGATAAGTGCCATTTATTTATAGTTTACTTTAGACCTTTAAAAACATTGAAACATCCATGATAACAGTGAGTGTGAATAAAAACTGGTCTCTCTAAAATTTCTAGCATATGAGTAATTAATAATTAAATTATGTTGAATTAAAATGTGGATTAAAGCTAATATTAAAGTTATGATTACAAATAAATCATGCTACTTAATATTTTATTAAAATTATTCTTTACATCCACTTTATTACTAGAGTTCAAAAACTAGTATATATATATGTATAACTCTAAAACTAGTATATATATATATAGGTATAATAAAAACCCTTTTAAGTTTTAAGAACTTAAAATCTCTCTAAATCAATAACATTTTAATACATATGCATTTTTGATTTTTTAGCTAAAAGGGTATTTGTGTCATTCACCGTAATTAATCACTATATATATTTTCTCTCTATTTGGTTTTTAATTCCAAAAATAATATAATTTGTGGTTAAAGAATATAAAATAAAAGAAAAGGTCAAAATATTTAAAAACGAAAAGGTCAAAAATAAAAAAAGCATGTGATGGTAGGGATGAGCAAAATCGGTACCGGTACAGATACCGATATCGGTACAAGTTTGGTACCGTCGGTACCAAAGTTTTAAGTTTCGGGGTCGGTACGGTACGGTATGGTACCGGTATTTGGCGAATTTTTACCCTCGGTACCGGTACCGGTAGCGAATATTTCGGTACCGGTACCAAGAATTTCCGATTTTCAGGATCGGAATTTTCGATGTAAGTTGGGTTATTTATGTGATTTGTGTACTTTGAGTTGGGTTACCAAGTAGTTTTTGTAATATGTGTAAGTTGGGTTATTTATGTGATTTGTGTAATTTGAGTAAGTTATTTCTTTGAAATTTCCTGTATATATGTATGTAGCAAAATGGAAAAAGTGGATCGTACAAAATCATTTAAAATGATTTAAAAAAAAAGAGAATGGCCATTGAACAAATTATTGATTTGAAAGGATGAGCTAAAAGCAAAGGAAGTGTTAGTGAAATTTTAAAAGTATTTTTTTATTTGGTATAGTTTTTGGGTATTTTTTTCTAAAAATAAAAATTTTTATTGAGCTAGTCATTCGTTTAATATAATATATTACATTTTGAATCATTTAATTCTTCAAAATTTCCTTTTTGTATTTAAATGCATGTGCTATGATATTACTATCCTTTTATAATTAAAAACCGATTTGGAGTTTTATTCGTCTACTAGAAAAAATATATCTTACACCACTATAATGTAACGATTGTAGTTAGAGCAATCAGTACCAAATTTTAAGTAGTTAATATATCATTTACACATGTAACATTTATATTACAAAAATATAATTTTTTTTATATAAAACTGTTGTATTTTATAATTTACAATTATATAAATAATCGATTTTTCACAAATATCTTATTTATATTATATAAGACCCGATTAAAATATACGTAAAAAGCAATTTATAAATAAATAGAGAACAAACTATAACTAAATTAAAAAAATGATAAAAAATTGAATTAAAAAAAATAAATAAAAGCAATATTATAATCTTTTGTCTTTTTGTGTTGACATTTTTAATTTTATACCCTTATTTTATATTATAATATAGTTTCTTTGTCATCTCTAGATATTTTATAATGATTTATTCACAACCACAAATATAACTTATAGTTAATAAAATGTGTGATTCAAAATTAGTTATCATAATTCTTACAACTTAAAGGATTCTTAAATTATTTTTCCCCTATATATATATATAATCCCTTAATACATATAGCATGGACAAGATGATCTTTTCAACAAAAACTCTTACAAATAAGAGTTTTACTACCCATAAAGCATCTTGCACTAGGGGTGTATAAAGTCGAATATCCGAATATTTCGGATAGTGAAACAGATATCCAAATTTAATAAAAAAATCATTTCAAAATAAAAAATACTAGCATAGCAAGATTCCAACTCAAAAGAAACACAAGTTCTTCGATCTGTAACAATTTAAAGTGAACAACTTAAAAATGCTACATACCAACAAATCGAACAAAGAAACAAATCAACAAATATTATACAAAATCTATAATGAATTTGCAAATAGAACTAATCATGAATAGTAGGTCGGAGACGGTACTCATCGGAAGTTGGCGTCCAGCCTTCTACCGCCACGGTTTAGTCGTGAGTCACCTAAGCAACCACCAATTTACCACCGTGCAGTCTTCCGCACCACCGGCGTTATGCAACGGTAGTTCGAAGAAAACTAGGTCCGACTATTGGAAGACCAACGGCGGAGAGATTTGAAGAAGAGTTAGGGGTTTGGAATTTGAAGAGGCGTTGCTTTGTATTTCAAGTTTAAATAATGGTAGGTAGGGTTTCCAAAGAACACATGTTATAACATTATATATAATAAATAATTAAAAAAAATTAATTTTCAAATATCGGATATCTGAAATATCTGAAAATTTTCAGAATCACTATCTGAATCCGAATCCGAAATTCGGATATCTGATAGTTCGGATTCAAATTTTCGGATTTTTTAACACACCTTTTTTCTACAATTCATTATGCATTTTTTCCCCACCCGTTTCTTTCCCCGCCTAATCTCTTAATATCATATTTCAAATTCAAAACTCAAATTTGTATCCTTTTACTTTTCAAGACTCCTCCCAAATTCTCTCACCAGAGAAACTCTAACATAAACCGTAAAACTAGAGAGAACGAGATTCGGGGTCTAGTGGTGAAGATCTTAGACGGCGGCTCAGGTGGTGTTGTGGCAGTGTTAATCAGCAAAGTTGTTTGAAACGGTGACTCGGTTCGATGTTTCACAGTCACCACCGGCATCCCCAGTGGTGGATCTGTGAAACGAAGGTGGTCTACGGTTACCCATGAGCCAACCAACCAAGTTTCATTGATGTCTTCATTAATCAAACATATATCATATATCTTTAAAAACAACGTATAAAACATATATTAACATTAAAGTTTGTTATTATTATTATTATTTATTATTATTATTTAATTATATATGAATTATATATATATATATACATATGTGTGTGTAAATATATATTTAAATTATCTATGACGTCATCGGATCAAACACCGGTCCGCCCTCCAAGGTCGGTACAACCTTTGACCCGATAAGCCATCTGGGTCGACGTCCAGGCCGGGTCTGAAAATATTGCGTAAAACCCCTAAAAGTCATATATGAGATATGTTAGATACTTAATGGTTTAATTTAATTGTGTGGTTTCATTCTTGATAACGGTAACTAATTATGGGAGAAACATAATGTGGCAACATTAAATACTTTGTAAGACAACTGTAGAATTTATTAATGCAAGACTAAAATAGGATTGTTGAAGTTTAACAGTTATCGCGTTAAGCAAAATATTTGTTGCACGCATATAGTTCATTAAGCTATTAGGCGCTCTTTTTGAGAATTTAAGTCCTACACGAAACCTAAGGATAAAAATAAAACATAATAAAATTATGATCGATGCAATTAAATTTGAAATGGGCAAAAACCTATTCACAGCTATTTTTTGAATTTCATATTTATATATATGCAAATTGGCATTCTAAAGTAATTATAGTAAAGCAAGGGAGAAAGGGAGAAGTTGGATAAAGCTTGATGTTTCCATTATTTCGGAAGTAGATGTTGATTGAGGGCACTGAGTACAATAAAAGTTAAGTATGATTCTCAATAACGGCAACTAAATTTATATTATTATATAAATCATGAAACTCTATATTTGTGATCTTAAAGTGTTATCCTAGGTGCTTATTTTGGTGTCTCGATGCACTCTTTCTAACTAAAACAAAGAATACATTACTATTAAGAAAGCTTAAGATAAAATTCGATAAGTGCCATTTATTTATAGTTTACTTTAGACCTTTAAAAACATTGAAACATTCATGATAACAGTGAGTCTGAATTAAAACTGGTCTCTCTAAAATTTCTAGCATATGAGTAATTAATAATTAAATTATGTTGAATTAAAATGTGGATTAAAGCTAATATTAAAGTTATGATTACAAATAAATCATGCTACTTAATATTTTATTAAAATTATTCTTTACATCCAGTTTATTACTAGAGTTCAAAAACTAGTATATATATATATATATATATATATATATATATATATATATAGGTATGATAAAAACCCTTTTAAGTTTTAAGAATTTAAAATCTCTCTAAATCAATAACTTTTTAATACATATGCATTTTTGATTTTTTAGCTAAAAGGGTATTAGTGTCATTCACCATAATTAATCACTATATATATTTTCTCTCTCTTTGGTTTTTAATTCCAAAAATAATATAATTTGTGGTTGAAGAATATAAAATAAAAGAAAAGGTCAAAATATTTAAAAACGAAAAGGTCAAAAATAAAAAAAGCATGTGACAGTAGGGATGAGCAAAATCGGTACCCGGTACAGATACCGATATCGGTACAAATTTGGTACGTGAAATCTCCGAAGAGCGTTCACGTACCAGCAATATATCATACTTACATCATACTTAATCATTCATACATCATTTATACATGTAGACAACATTCA
The DNA here is from genome assembly GCF_021521415.1 of Bidens hawaiensis. Lineage (NCBI taxonomy): Eukaryota > Viridiplantae > Streptophyta > Magnoliopsida > Asterales > Asteraceae > Bidens > Bidens hawaiensis. The sequence continues at coordinate 92,608 of NW_027505352.1, forward strand.
TACATCATATATATTAATCATATTATTAACTACCACCTGACGGTCAATGCAATATCCGAAGATCTTTTATGCACCGTCAAGCAATCATCATACTTAATTCATACGTGGCATACACTTACCACTTAAGGTAAGTGTATTAACTATCAGATCGAGTATGCACATAGTCCCGGAAACATAACAAGGAAGTGGGGCTAGACACTCACCTGTATTCTTTTGCGCTGTCCGTTAATCGTTATCTCCTTCTTTAGTTGTGCCCCGGCTAACTGTTGTATATATATATATATATGTATTCGTTAAATAACCGCAAAACTAATTAATTAGGTATTTTAGTTGACCGATGTATCTTCTAAGTTGGGCTTGTTATTTAACTTAAAATAATGGGCTAGTTTATTGATTGTGGATATGGACTTAGCATTCATGTGGGCTTAGTTAACTCAGGCCCAACAGTCCACCATTCGGGCCCAACTGGCCTTTATGGTATCTGGGCCCAACTGGACTCAAGCCCAAAACCTAACAGAGGACTGATCAGCCGAGAACTCTTGGCAGAGAACATATGTTGACCGAGAACCCATATTTGACCGAAATCCATATTTAACCGAAAACTCATGCGTTTGACCGAGAACACAGGGTTACCGAGAACACATGCTCTTGACCGAGAACACATGGTCACCGAGAACTCTGACCGAGAACTCTTGGTGGCCGAGAACTCGGGTATGATGTTCCCAGATCATATTTTTCGACCCTTTCTCAGCTCTGGTAATTTACTGATGATCCATAACAAGTTTTTAACACCTTCTTCTACCCCCTTTTATCCTTTTAACACCCGTCATTAACCTTTCATCAAAATCTAACCCGTTTATCCATAAAGCTTAGACCTTTATAGTGTTAAAACGTTATAGGCTAGATCTAGGGTTTATCTTTGAGCCGTATATTTCCATAGGTCCATAAATTTCATTTTAATCATCAAGTTTGCTACTTTATCACATAATAAGGTCCGATTCACTATCTTACCAAGTTTCATGAAAAACCGACTTTGTTTACCCGTTCTTTTCACAATCCGAACACTACTCATTTTACCCGAAACAAACTAAATAAGCCGTTTACTATCAAGTTCATTACCTTATCAATAATCATGACCCGATCTATCATCCTACCAATTTTCATGTAAATCCGTTCATGAAAAGTAAGCCTTTTTAACAAAAACGTACCTCTGAGGTTTTTGTATGAAATCACTCGAGATGCTCAAAACCATATCAAACGAACTCCGATTTGAGTGATTCAAGCGGACACGGAACCGTCTCGTCCCGATCTACAAACCCATCAGCTCACCTTTGCCGGAAACCGCTGCTACAGTCTCCGGAACAGCTGAACAGTCGCCGGAATCTTCACTTTTGAGCTTCTGTGGTTTTACTGATGAAAACCAGACTTCCCGGCCTCTGATCGAATATCTTTTCAGTGGGAAACTTCAATTATATTTCAGGAATAATCAGTTAAAATTTGAGACCGATCCGACGGCTAGATCTCCGGGAATCTTTGTGTCTTTGTGGGTGTTTTTCTCAAAAACGGGAATTGGGTTAAGTGTGTGTTTTGATGGTGTAGGCTATGGTGTGGAGATGTATGAAAATGGAAAGGATTAGGGTTTTAAGGGGTTTTATACTCCCTTAAGCCCATGGACCTTAGACCCATCTTTCCTTTTTGGTCCATAATTAATTCCATCTAATTAGCCTACTTATCCTTCCATCTTTATTATTTTATTTCTCTACTAACTTAAGTAAACTTTTCCATCTTAAATAAATAATATATTAATTATTTATTCTTATAAATTTCGGATGTTACAAGTCTACCCTTCTTATAAGAGGTTTCGTCCTCGAAACCTGCTTAGTCCTTGTAAAAGGAATACTTCCTGTATTCACATTCTTTCTTGAACCGGCTTAGCTTCCTAACTTATCGGTTTATCCTTTCTCCCACATTCATCGAGTGATGTTAATTAGTTTTAGCTTTCTAGGTAGCTTGTTCATGAAGTCCTTGATGTTACGTTTCCTTATTCAGACTTTTCTAGTGCATATCACTTCCACAAGTATGGTCTCCTTCCTTGTCCTTTAAATTAGCACTGAATGACCATTCCGTCCAATTACAACCTGTAGAAAATATACTGCTTTGTAATACGTTCAAAACATATTAATTCCAAAAAAAGAAACCTTTCCAATTTCTCCTTAAGGGTTACTTCTTAAAATCCCTTTGTCTATTCCTTGAGAGAGAACACTTCTTGCAATTCTTGAGCGCATCCATTGCATAACTTGTCGGAGGACTCCTTAAGTCACCACTTATACCTTCTTTCATTCTCAGCTCTGCATCAACATGTAAGGTTCATGAGTTATAGCTGTCCAAGGTAGCTTGATCATGAAGTCCATGATGATACATCTCCCTCTTTCTTGACTAATCAAGCCTTACGTTGTCCTATGAATCCATTGTTGTTTGCCGTTACATATCAGGCTGTCAGATCTATCTTAACCAATTACCTTAACCGGCTTCCTTTCCGGTATGTCTTGACCTTCTTTTATAATACCATTCTATCCCTTCCGTTCCAGAGGACTTCCCTTCCATGATCACATGATTATCAATTACTCACTAATCATTTGTGTCAAGACTCAATAAATCTAAACCATATCTACGCTTTCCTTGCATTTCTTCCCACTTCTTGTCCTTGGTTTCTAGAATTCTCTTGCAGTGTGACTTTCGGCTCCACATTCGTAACACTTGTGGTTGTTCGTATCAGTGTTGGAAAAGTATCATGTCTATCCATAACTATCACATACCATGGACTCATCTTCATTTGACTTCTACTAAAGCGTTTCACTTCTATTAGTATATGCCTTCATTATAACCGACATCTAGACTAATAACCTTCCTCTAGGATTTGGCCTCGAAGATATCCATGAGGTGAAATCCTCAGCCAACCAAATCCGATTTTCACCTTATAAGAATTATCTTTCAACTCTATGTGTAACTAGTGAATTTATTTCTTTTTCATCTTGCTCTCATCCTTTGTAACTTTTAACTGTGTCTCATGGATCTCGCTCATGCTATCCGAAGTACTAACTAATTTATACTACTTAGTTGTCGTGATAGCCTCTTCAACTTTACGACTTAGCACGCCAGCGACCTCATTAGCCTCACCAGGATAATACTTGATTTCAAAATCACAATTCTTTTATCAGCCTTACCCATCTTCTTGTCTTATATTCTGTTCCTTCTACTTGAAGAGATATCCAAACTCTTATGACATGTATTAATGGTGCACCTTGAAAACCTAGCATGCAATTACTCTTTCTTTAGTGCTCCAACACTTCTCTCAAGTGTTCAACATGTTCGGACTTATTCCTTGAATATTTCCAGATTATCATCAACAAAAGCGATGTCAGATTTGCCCATGTTCGAATGACACACCCTATTCATCATAACCATATCTATTGCTTGAGCATTCGTCTATACATGATATCACGAGAAACTCGTAGTATTCATATCGCGTCTGATATGTTCTCTCAGGGATGTCTGCCTTTTCCAATTTCAACTGATGATAGACTGCTCTGAGGTCTATTTGCGAGGACCAACTCGCACCTTGCATTTGATCAAACAAATTATCCATTTGTGGCAACGAATATCTATTCTTCACAGTAAGCTTATTCGACTTGCAGTAACCAATACACATTCCCATAGTTCCGTCTTTCTCATTCACGAACATCACCAGTACACCCCGCATGGAAATTCTCGGCACAATACACCTTCGTCGAGGAGTTCCTGAAGTTGGGACATTAACTCTTTCATCTTGGACGGCGCCCGGAAGTAATGTGCTTTCACGACGGGTTGTGCTCCTGGTATTAACTCTATCTGGAATTCTACCTTTCGTTACAGTGGTAACCCTGGAAGGTCCTTTGGGAACAATTCTGGTTAGTCACACACTACAGGAACATCTTTCATTTCTTTCGTGTCGGTCGTAGCTTTGACAACATACGCCAGGTAGGCACTGCACCCTCGCCTTAACAAACCTTCAGCGTCTATCATCGGAATGACGTTAGGCCTTGGACTTTCCCTATTACCATAAACTGTCACTGTACCGCCATCCAATAACATAAACCTTATCAACGTACTCTTACATGCTATACGATCTTTAACTCAGACGTCAGATCCATTCCCAAATGACATCGAACTCTCTTAAGGTCAATCATAAAGAGTAGAAAGGAACTCACGTCCCTCTAGTTCTACCTTACAATTCTGAACCATTCTCATACTTTGACGAAAGTATCGCTAGTGGTGTCTTCCATAAAGTATCAGGCACAAAACTATATTCTTCTTAACGTCTTCTTTCATATTTGCTAAACTATGTAGTCTCGTACTTTCCTTTCTTTTCAATTAGGATGCCTCGACTTTCACCCGTCCTTCTCGATCGTCTCTACTTTCTCGTCATTCGCTTCGTTACTCATGACCCCAGCAAGTTTCTTTATGGAGTTAACTATTACAAACATGCTACCTGTCTTGACTCGTCCTAGTTGGCTTATCTCTGTTTCTTTCATGCTACTTCCATTAAGACTTCCCAGTTCGGGCTACCTTTGATGCTTGGGCGAACATTGTTAGCATTGTAGTGCGAAACAGTTGAGAAACTCCCTTGGTGTATAGGATTACAAGCTCCAGGCATGATCCTTCTTCTTTTCTTCCTAAAGTCGAAGTCCTATTGCTTTCGTGTATTACTTTGTCACACCTTCTTCAACTTGTGTCTGGTTGGAACGTATCTTACTGCAGCGTCCAGTATGACCTCCTTTGTATCGGTCATCTATCTTATCTCTAATGAAACACAAACGTTATCACTCTAGGAATTATTTAGCACATGATTCGTAAGGTAAGTAGTTAATGACAGTGGCCAAGTGTAATTAACTATTTGCATTACTCCTCAGGTTCTACATACTTTCCTTTATTATTTCACTTGTGCTAGTTTCTACTACTCACACAATCATGTAAACATACATATAACCTACATTCTTTTCCCTAGAAATTAAGCTAGCATACACACATTCATTTTCTAGCAGTAAAGCTAGCATACAAACATTCCTTTCTATAGCAATTAAGCTAACATCAATATACATTATTATTTAACCATACACTTTACCTTTACTGAGCTTGCTTGAGTGACACATGGCTATCTTGAACTGGCATCTTCTTTATTTTCTTACTTTAATCCCATTATCTGTTCGAGTCAAAGCATGGAGGATGCTTAAATCTCTCGAACTTATGCTCTGATACCAACTTGTAAGGCCCCGTTATCGGTGCCTCACATTTGGACGTTAGATTTACTCATAAACACAGTTCTACTAATCAGAGTTAATTAAAACTTTGCGCGGAATATAAAATTTCATAAACGTTGCATAATAGATTCATAACAGGTCTTAAAAAATTCACTTTGTCTTTCCAAATCAAACATAACATATAAAACATAACGGGTCTTCAGATGCCAAACGCCTATCCGAAGATCGTTTATGCATCGTCAAGCAATCATCATACATAATTCATAAAGGGCATACACTTACCACTTAAGGTAAGTGTATTAACTATCACATCTAGTATGCACACAGCCCCAAAAACAAAACAAGGAAGTGGGGCTAGAAACTCACCTGGATCCTGTTACGCTGTCCGTTAATCGTTATCCCCTTCTTTAGTTGTGCCCGACTAATTGTAGTATATATATATGTATTCGTTAATTAACCGCATAATTAATTAAGTCGGTATTTTAGTTGAACGATGTATCTTCTAAGTTGGGCTTGTTATTTAACTTAAAATAATGGGCTAGTTTGTTGACTGAGGATATGGACTTAGCATTCATGTGGGCTTAGTTAACTCAGGCCCAACGGTCCACCATTCGGGCCCAACTAGCCTTTATGGTATCTGGGCCCAACTGGACTCAAGCCCAAAACCCAACAGAGGACTGATCAGGCGAGAACTCTTGGCAGCGAACATATGTTGACCGAGAACTCATATTTGACCGAAATCCATATTTAACCGAAAACCCATGCGTTTGACCGATAACACAGGGTTACCGAGAACACATGGTCACCGAGAACTCTGACCGAGAACTATTGGTGGCCGAGAACTCGGGTATGATGTTCCCAGATCATATTTTTCGACCCTTTCTCAGCTCCGGTTATTTACTGATGATCCATAACAAGTTTTTAACACCTTCTTCTACCCCCTTTTATCCTTTTAACACCCGTCATTAACCTTTCATCAAAATCTAACCCGTTTATCCATAAAGCTTGGACCTTTATAGTGTTAAAACGTTATAGGCTAGATATAGGGTTTATCTTTGAGCCGTATATTGCCATAGGTCCGTCAAGTTCATTTTAATCATCAAGTTTGCCACTTTATCACATAATAAGGTCCTATTCACTATCTTACCAAGTTTCATGCAAAACCGACTTCGTTTACCCGTTCTTTTCACAATCCGAACAGTGGGTTATGCTTCCATGTTGTTCGAAGATGAAGCTATGTACTGGTGGGAGTCAGTGGAACAAAGGAAAACTTGAGAAGAAGTTAAGGCGATGAGATGGGATGACCTGAAGGAGTTAGTGATGAGAATGTTCTGTGCAGATGCTGAGGTTGGAAGCGCTGAGATGAAATTTCTAGACTTGAAGGCGGGAAAGATGACACACCGCGAGTATACTACTGAATTCAACCGCATGTCGAGGTTGGTGCCTGACATGGTGAACACCAAAGCCAAAAGGATCAAGTTTTATGTGAGAGGACAACCACAGAACGTCCGCACCTTAGTCAGGGCAAGTAAACCTACTACCTTTGACTCTACTGTCGAACTCGCAGAAATGGTTTACGATGACCTGGCTGTGGACGATGTGGTGTTAGAAAAGAAGAAAGAGAAGAAGTGGCGCCGTCCAAGATGAAAGAATTGATGTCCCAACTACAAGAACTTCTCGATAAAGGCTTTATAAGACCGAGTGGTTCCCCGTGGGGTGCACTGGTGTTGTTTGTTAAGAAGAAGGATGGAAGTATGAGAATTTGTATAGACTACCGAGAGTTGAACAAGCTTACGGTGAAGAACAGATATCCGTTACCATGGATCGATGATTTTTTTGATCAACTACAAGGTTCGAACTGGTTCTCACGAATAGACCTTAGATAGGGTTATCACCAGCTGAAGGTGAAAGAGGTAGACCACCCTAAAACAATGTTTCGAACGCGGTATGGACACTACGATTTCCTTGTGTTGTCATTCGGTCTAACGAATGCTCCCGCAACATTTATGGACATGATGAACATGGTTTGTCGGCCGATGTTAGACAAGTCGGTTATCGTCTTCATTGATGATATATTGATTTATTCGAGGAGCGAGTCTGACCATGCTAAGCATTTTAAGCGAAGTATTGGAGGTTTTGAAGGAACATAAGCTGTATGGTAAATTTTCAAAATGCGCATTCTGGTTGCGTGAGGTGCAATTTCTTGGTCACGTGATAAATCCAGAAGGGATTACCATGGACCCAGCTAAGATTGAGGCGATAACAAACTGGAAGACTCCACAAAACCGGACTGATATACAAAGTTTCTTAGGGTTGGCTAGCTATTAGAGGAGATTCATCGAAGGCTTCTCTAAGATTGCCGCATCGTTGACCAGAAGGACCTGAAAGACATCAGTATTTAGTTGGGGTAGGTTTTAGAAAGAAGATTTTGAGGAATTGAAGAAAAGACTCACACAAGCTCCAATCCTTTCTCTACTCGATGGTGATGAGGATTTGCTTGTTTGTACAGATGCCTCACATCGTGGGTTAGGTTACGTGTTGATGCAATGAGGAAAAGTGATAGCTTATGCATCCAGACAGTTGAAGGTTCATGAGAGTACTTACCCGACGCATTACTTAGAGTTAGCAGCAATAGTGCATGCTCTCAAGATATGGAGACATTATCTGTACGGTACTAAGTGTACTATCTACCCAGATCATAAGAGTTTAAAGTACTTCTTCGAACGGAAATAATTGAACATGAGACAGAGAAGGTAGGTATTGTTGATTAAGGACTATGACTGTGATATCAAATACCATCCTGGTAAGCCTAATGTGGTCGCTGACGTGCTAAGCCGTAAGAATGAAGAAGTTATTGCAATAGTGAAGTCGTATAAGTTGATTGTTAACTCAGAATTCTTTAAAGAAATCATCAAGGTACAGTCTGAGGTGCTTGCAGACGAAGGGCTAATGAAGAAGGAAAGAATTTTCGGACAACAAGATAAGCTGATGGAAAACACTCATGGTGTTAAGATTAGATTTGACCGTATGTGGATTCCAAGACATGGAAATCTCAGAGGTCGAATCTTAGATGAAGCTCACAAGTCGAGATACTCAACTCATCTAGGATCCATTAAGATGTATCAAGATCTAAAAAAGGATTACTGGTGGCCGGACATGAGGAATGATGTAGTGGACTATGTTGGTAAGTGATTAACTTGTTTGCAAGTCAAAACTGAACACCAGAAGTCTTATGGGAAGATGCAGCCTTTAGAGATACCAGAATGGAAATAGGAACACATCACCATGGATTTCATAACCAATCTACCGCGTACAGCTAAACATCAAGAAACCATTTGGGTGATTGTGGACCGTTTGACTAAAAGTGCTCACTTTCTGCCTATACGAGAGGCCATCTCGTCAGAAATGTTAGAAAATGTGTTCATTAATGAGGTCGTGGCTAAACATGGAGTGTCGATATCGATTGTGTCTGATAGAGATACTCGCTTTACTTCAAGATCTTGGAAGAAGTTCCACGAAGCTATAGGAACAAGATTGAACATCAGTACGACGTATCATCCTCAAACAGACGGGCAGTCTGAAAGGACTATCCAAACCCTTGAGGATATGCTACGTTCTTGTGTTTTAGACTTTAGAGGAAGTTGGGATGAGCATTTGCATCTGGCAGAGTTCTCCTATAACAACAGCTACCATTCAAGCATTGATATGCCACCATTTGAGATGCTATATGGTAGACGTTGTAGAACCCTTGTATGTTGAGGAGAGATTGGTCAGAAGGAGCTTGGAAGTTTGGAAGTTTTGCAAGAAACCTCGTCAAGGTTCGATCCTATCAAGGCATGAATGAAAGATGATCATGACCGACAGAAGTCATATGCTGATAAGCGACGACGACCGATTGAGTTCAACGTTGGCGATAATGTGATGCTCAAGGTCTCGCCCTGGAAGGAAATTATTCGTTTCAGGAAGAGAAGTGATGTGTGTGCGCGTGAGTGATTAAATTATTAATTTATTGAAGATTTAATCTTTGCACAAGATCGTGTTTTAAATTTATATAAGTGATTTCTACTAAAACTTATCACACACAAAATAGGAAAGTGTACCTATCGTATATGTAAGATAGTATTGGTAAGAACGAAGTATTGATTCGTGGACACTAATGTTTCTAATAATGAATCTTCGTCTTAATTTAATCAGAGGGTTTAATTATTTTTTAGACTGATTTTTAAACTTTTTATAAAAGAGAAATAATTATATATAATATATAGGTGACAAGAAGAGAAATTATAAGTGAGTAATTCAGTTATATGAAGGTTTACCATCTAATATCAATAATCCACTCCCTTATTCCTTGATGATTATTAAATAAACATGTGATAAACTTGTCCTAAGAATATATGATAGAATAGTCCCTCATTTCTAAGTGAACATATTCTATGACATAAAAGAAAGTAGCATGCGCATTTTAAAGTTCATCCTTTCCTAATGTCATACTACCACAAGAATGTCAATTTAAGTAGACAAGCAGTATGGTATAGTAGAACGATTAAGATTGACTTTGATTTCTTAAATATCAATCCTAACAACTTTGAGTGGTTGTAGTTAACTCACACAACCTCCCCTTGGTTGATTTAATTAGATTATAATTAAACATTCCATTGACATATGATTTCTTTAACTAGCATGATAACCTAAGCAATCGTGTTAACAATGTTATTTAAGAATTATCAAAACTAGAGAAATAGATCATAGCTTATATCTCATCATTTCTAAGTACAACATAAGGATCCATGTTTTATCTTGAATAAAGTATCAAAGTATTCTTTTTACCATTTCTAGTTTCCAAGAACATGAGTTACCATGAATGATCATAAATCATCAACTTTGATGTAACACCCCGTTTTCTCGTTTCGGTTAATAAAATGAATATATGAGTTATTAAGAGTCGGGCTAGTGTTGGGTTAAATGGATATGGGTTATGGACTTGGGTTATGAAGGAAAGAAGAAAAAGACCATGGACTTAAGCCCATGATCCATAATTATATAAAACTTAAATCACCCATTTAATTCATTTTACACATATTCCATACACCACCAAAACACACACTTAATCTCTCTCTCAAATTTCACTCCTTTCTCTAGCCGAATCAAGATGGAAAACCGATCCCGATCCAAGGTAATTATAATATGATATTGTATGAACTCCAACCCGTTAGATTTTGTCACGAAACGACGAGCCGACACCGTTAAACCGTTAAAGTCAAGAGATCCAGGTGGAATCGGGTATAAACTGAACCTAAGATGAGCTTAGGGGTCAACATAGCTCAGATCTGGATCAAACGGGACGAAAAACGGTGAAAACGGTGGTGAGATAAACGAGATCTCGTTTTTCCAACGAGATCCGGGTTTTCATGCGAAGACGGAGCCGGAAAGTATGTACGAGGTAAGGGAATGCAGATAATGTTTCTGACATTCTCTGACCTAACCCTAATTTGTTAACAGGGAGTTAACGAACTATGGGTGACTCGCCAAGTGGTTCGTTAAAGGAAGACTAACGAACTAGACTTAGTTCGTGTTCAAGTTCGCTAAGGATACTAGCTTCCAATTCGTGTTGACCATTCTTTAAAAGAGATAATGCATTAGATGATCCAATTCGCTGCATGGACTGGTTCGCTATTTGGACTGATTCATCAAGGGTCCAGTTCGTTATAAGGTCCAAATCGTTATAAGGGCCAATTTGTTAGAGGGTCCAGTTCGTTTCAAGGACTAGTTCGTTATGATAAGTCAATTCGTTAAAGAACTGAGTAACGAATTAAAAGTTTAATAAAATGACATAACAGTCCCTGGACTTAGAGAAAGAATGAGATAATTACATATTAGTCCTGTGACTTTGATAATTGATGAAAAATACCCTTAAAGGTTAACGAGTAACGATTAACTAACCGGTAAAGGTTCAATGAAGTAAAACTGACTTAGACGCTTGATATTAATTAAGTAATTGATAAGAAGAGCTAGAACCATATTTAATATATGTAATGATTAAACAGTTAGTCGTGCACAGCTAAAGAAAGGAATAACAATTAACGGCGAGCGTAACCGAATTGAGTTTCTAGCCCCACTTCCTTGTTATGTTTTTGGGGATGTGTGCATACTCGATGTGATAGTTAATACACTTACCTTAGGTGGTAAGTGTATGCCTTGTATGATTTAAGTATGACGATTGTTTGACGATGCATGAACGATCTTCGGATATTGCATGTACCGTCAAGTGATAGTTAAAGGTATGATTGATGTGTATATATGATAAGTGAAAGATGTATGTATGTTTTGATGATAGCACCTGAACGATCTTCTGATATTGCATGTGCTGCCAGGTGATAGTCAAGGATATGACTATATATATATGATATAAAAATGATGTATGTATGTTATGATGATGGTACGTGAATGATCTTCGGATATTGCACGTAATATTAAGAAAGGTATGTAAAGACAGGTTTGGTAAAATGTACTAAATATAGGGAACCGACCCTAATAATGTCGGCGATGTCGGCGAATGTCGGGAACCGACCCTAATAATGTCGGCGAACGTAGGTAACCGACCCTAATAATGTCGGAGAATGCAGGGAACCGACCTTAATAATGTCGGCGAACGTAGGTAACCGACCCTAATAATATCGGCAAAGGTTATAGGGCGGAATGATCTTTAAAGCGTATATGAATGAAAATATGTATGTAAGTATGAAAGAAAGAATGAAAGTACGTATGTATGTAAGTATGTACGTAAATATGAAGGTATGTACCTTCGGGTGCATATGTAAGTATGTTGATGTATTGTATGTCGTCTGATTAACTAAAACTCACTCAGCATAGCTGACTTTTAGTATGCACACAGGTTAACAGATTGAGATAGCTGGTTTGAGCAGGACACATGGCAAAATTGTAGAGGCTGCCATATGAAGATTTGTCATGATGTTTTAATACTATGTTTTAATTATGTTTCAAAAAGACAAGTTATGAATACTTGTAATGAATGGTTGACTATTATTATTATTCCTCGAAAGTTTTAATTAACTCTGATATTTAGAACTGTGTTTATGAGTAAATCCAACATCATATGTGAGGCACTGGTAACGGGGCCTTACATTTGATGTACAGAGTTAAAGTGATAAAACATTTTTTCATCAATGGATAATTGCAAAATAACCATGTATTATACAAAACTAAACCACATGTTTCACATAATTATCAAGTAAAACAAAGCTTCTTCATAGATTATAGATGGTAATTGTATTTTTGCTCATGATGAGCATTGTTATGAACATAAAAAGAGATGATGACAACAAACACATGATTTAACTAGAACAATCTAACCAAATGTGGATGAATCTCCCTTCTTAATGATGATGGATTATGGTGATGTTGATGATGATGGATGATGACGATAACATCCAAGTCTTCAAAATCCTTACAAGATCTTCAATATGAGTGTAATGTGAGTGTTTTTATAAGAGAGACCCGTTTAGAGATCTTCTTCAAGCACACCAAATGAGTGCAACTTAAGCCTCTATTTATAGCCTGTCTGGAGAGAGGGGCATGGCCCGTTCCTTAAGAGGCACGACCCCATGTCCAGGTGTCCCAGTTGCATGCTGTCATATCGTACATGATGACTCACCACGGGGGGCGTGCTTTTGAGGCACGGCCCTGTGCTTTTTAACAACATGTGCTTAATTCCATTTTGTCTTATCTGAAGGTGACCAGGCACCGTGCTTTTGACTTCAGTGTTTGTCTTTTCTTGTAGAATTTTGTCTTTTCTTATGTTCAAAAGCATGGGGGCGTGGTTTAAGGAGAGCACGGGGGCGTGGTTGAGGTATTTCTTGGGTTTTTTTCGATTTTCTTCTTCTTTTCACTTGTTTCTTCGTTTAAGACTTGGATTTACCTGAAATTGCATTTTAGTGTGATAAGTAGCCTTCTGAGTTAGTTTATTCAATAGAATTTGCAGTTTTTAAAGATTATTTGATGCTAAAAGATGTATAATTTTATATGCATCAAACATTCCCACGCAAGTTACTTATAAATATTATCTAAAATATCAAGTTAGGACCATAGCTTCAAATATCCCCAAAAGAGTTCTAAGAAAATGGGAACAAAATAACAAACCTTAAATCATAGGATTTGTTTTTATGAGCTTTGTTTATGCAAAACGTCAAGTTTTCACAATGTTCACTCTCGCTTGGTTTATAAATCTGATCATACCTGTGATGTATGTATGTGAACACTCTTAGTCAGAATGTGACCTGTGGAAAATAAGCTTGTAACAAGTTCAAATCTCCACATATGTGAAGGGCTGCATATATCAGAAGGTTATTTGGGTTGGTTTTGTCTGGATCGGGATTGGGTATTTTGTGGTGGTTCAAGGGTTTCGGTTAGTGAGGATGGTAAATACAACTTCTGCTGATTCTCGGAAATCTTAAGATGTCTTCAATGGTCAGCTTTTTCTCCTGTTTGTGAAACACATTTTTTTAAAACAAACCTAGTGACTCTTTTAAGGTCAAATCGTCAAGACCATTTTTGTCGAGGATGTGAATCAGTTCTTCCTCAATCCTGCTCTGAATATAACTCCTAACTCTAATGGATCGTTTGGCTTTGAGGCTAATAGCCCCCACCTTCATTAGTTCGGTGTATTCATGTTGAGACTGAGTTTGACTTGTAAGGCCCCGTAACCAGTGCCTCACTTTAACGTTGGATTTACTCATAAACACAGTTCTAAATATCAGAGTTAATAAAAACATTCGGGGAATATTAAAAACGTGCAAACCATTTCATTACATAACTATGTTTCTAGTCTTACCAATCATTCCAAATCATTTAACATAAATCATTGTCTTTAAAATAACATAACATTTCCTTGAGATGCTAGCTTCTTCAAGTCCATGCCATGTGTCTCCCCTTATGCAAGCTGCCTCAATCTACTCACCTACGTGCATACTAAATGTCAGCTACGCTAAGTGAGTTCTAGTTAATCAGACGACATACAATCTGTTCACATACTTGCACACGTGCCCGAAGGTGTGTACATTATTCATACTTTATTTTACTTGCATAACTATCCATACTATATAAAGAGCCTTCCGCCCTATAACCTCCCAGATATTATAAGGGTCTGTTCCCCAACATCACAGATATTATTAGGGTCTGGTCCCTACCATCACAGGTATTATAAGGTTCTGGTCTCTATCCTCACAGATATTATAAGGGTCTGGTCCCTATCCTCATGGATATTATAAGGGTCTGGTCCCTATCCTCACGGATATTATTAGGGTCTGGTCCCTATCCTCACAGATATTATTAGTGTCTGGTCCCTATATGTAACGATTCCGGCAAATCCAGGTATACCCTAGCCGGTATATACTATTTGCGTGTTATTTAATATTGATTATATGAGTTATAGCACGTTTATACGAATATATATGGTTCACAGTATGAATCATACTCAATTATATAGTGAATCGTATTGGAATTACAATCAACCAATGAACGATTATTGAAACCCGAACGAATCGGGAATTACATTATAGACGAAGTATATAATGTTTAGTGATATTTACGAAGTATTAATGCTTCGGGATAAGTAAATTATAGCACAAAAAAAAGGATTTCGATTTAATGGTACGTCGGTACGCTAAACGAAACCTTTAACACCAAACCAAGCAAGAAACGATCAATCAAGCCGAAAAAGATGCGTAATTATTAAAAATATGATGTTTTAATGTCATGGGTTAAGTTTTTAAAGTTTTTAAACCAGTTTTATGTAAATTTCATTTTAACCCGAAAAACGACCATTTTATGCTCGTTTTAGGCCGAATTACGAGTTTAAACGAGAAACGAACTGAACCAGACTATCCACAACATTATCCGGATTGTGTAATCCAAATATGTGGCTATGGTGTGAAGTTGTGGGACCCCCCCCCACCCCACTTGAGGCCGATCGGACCATATTATTATTATTATCATTCCATTTTCTTTTTTTAACAACAAAACTCTCTCAAACTCTCTCAAATCCCTAACTCTTTCAAGCTTTCTTCCAAGATCATCACATTTTAACCAAGATTTTGAAGGTATAAGCATATTACAATACATAATCTTTGGTGTTAATTACTTAGTTGAGTTGTTTTTGCAAGAACAAAAGGTTCCAAGTGAAATATGGGTGAAAACCCGAGATGGAACCGGTTCTCGTATGATCAAGGGATGTATACAAGTTATACAAAGGATCTTGATCCAAGTAATGAGTTAAAAGTGTTTAGAATAAAATTTTACGGTTAAAATCTTGTTAAAATGGATTTCCAAGTGAAAGATGGGTGAAAACCCGAGATGAAACCGACTCTTGTATGATCAAGAGATGTATACAAGTTATACAAGGGATCTTGGTCCAAGAAATGAGTAAAAAGAGTCGGGAATGGATTTCTACGGTTAAAACCTTTGTTTTTACATAAAAACCGACACTATGAAAGAAATGGTTTGATTGTTGGTATAGTTTGCTTGGTATAGTGTTATTGTGCTTGTAAGTGTTGTATCTAGCGGCTAGCAAAGGCTAGAAACCGAGATCCTTGCGATCTAAAGCTAGAAAACACAAAATAGTTCGGTTTTCGTGTGTATATGAATTATGGACAGATTGTTGTGTGCTAAAGTTGGGTCACGAAATTTCACAGAGATGATCTACACATGAAAATAAGAGATCTATGAATTTTTGGTAATTTTTGGATAAAAGATGAATATTTGGTGAATTTAATGCTCGGTTTTGGCCAAAAATAGTGAAAAATAGCAAAACATGATGAAAAATTCCGGAAAATTTAAGATAAGCTTTTTATAACATATAAAAGTCACCCACAAAATTTGAGCTCAGTTGGAAAAGTCTAAGTAGGCTTTTCGGTGAAACGAACTCTAGGGATTTCTAGCTCGGTTTTGGGTGAAAATGGCTTGAAAAATAAGTTTTAAATTCTGGAAAAATTCCAGGAAGTTATGAGGATGATAGAGATCATCCCAGAAAAATTTGGGATTTTTCTAAAGTGTTTTGGTATTTTTGATATATTTAGTGTTCTAATAAGGTTTAAAAATAGATAAATAAATGTAAATATAGGAAAATAAATCTGGAAAAATTCCAGAAAGTTATGAGGATGACAAGGATCATCCCAGAAAAATTTGGGATTTTTCTAAAGTGTTTTGGTATTTTTGATATATTTAGTGTTTTAATAAGATTTAAAAATAGATAAATAAATGTAAATATAAGAAGATAAATCTGGAAAATTTTTACAAAATTCCTTACTGTCAAATTAAGTTTTGTGCAAAATTTCAAGACCCGAGACTAATCGGGTAATTATTGGTGCTAAAAAGAACATAAAAACAAGTTTTTAAAGCCTAAAACGTGTAAACCGGCAAAGTTCGCATAAGCGAGCTGACTGGTACATGAAAACTCTAAAAATGAACTATTTAATAAATCTAAGTAATTTAGGTAAAAATAAATCATCGGAAAATAATTCGGATGATTTGGGTAATTTTACCCGATTTTACCGTTTCCGGCACCGAAATACCGGAAACGGGCCCCACGGCCAAACGGGGTGTCAAACCGAGCTATAATTTCATCACCTTAACTAAATTGACTGTCAAACTCTAAGCAATGTCACAATCTGAGTCCTTAGAAGTGTCACGGGGTTAACATTGTCCCCGAATCGAGTACAGTACTGGGTTAACAATGTTCCCAGATGTACCGATTGATACGTATTTAAGTTATGGGAATTATATAGTAACGACTAGATATTATATTACAGATCCAGGCACGTAGCTGTTCCTTGTATTACTCACCGACTCACAAAAGGTGAGTTTTCACGAGCCCCTTTTAATGAATTGTTTTAATTATATTTTCCCGGGGCGGAAAACATGTCTTATTTAAAGTATTTAAGTACATACCGATCGTATGGAAATACTTGTACATTTATATATATATGGTCTGATGCACATAATATATAAAATGTTTATCATGTGTTATTGTCCTGGGGTAACATAGTTCCCAGGGGTTATTATTGTTCTGGGGTAACATAGTTCCCAGGGGTTATTATTGTTCTGGGGTAACATAGTTCCCAGGGGTTATTATTGTTCTGGGGTAACATAGTTCCCAGGGGTTATTATTGTTCTGGGGTAACATAGTTCCCAGGGGTTATTATTGTTCTGGGGTAACATAGTTCCCAGGGGTTATTATTGTTCTGGGGTAACATAGTTCCCAGGGGCTGTTATTGTTCTGGGGTAACATAGTTCCCAGGGGTATTTATTGTTCTGGGGTAACATAGTTCCCAGGGGTTATTATTGTTCTGGGGTAACATAGTTCCCAGGAAGTTAATGGAAATGTTCTGGGGTAACATAGTTCCCAGCATGATTATATTGTTAATAAATGATTATTAAAATGATTCGTCAGTGTTTATTTAAATTAGTGAAACTCACCAACTATTCGTAGTTGACCCGTTTTCTTTACATGTTTTCTAGGTATGCCCAAGTTGGAATGATTGATATGTGCTTAACTATCTGTGCTACCTGTTGGAAGATTGCTGCTCTATGTTTTGTAATGAATTTATTAATGTCTTATCGGTAAAATATGTGTGTAACACCTAGACAGTAATGAAACTCGCAACAATGTAATATGTTATAAATTAATGTAGTAGTATTTTCTTTATAAGCAATGCTGTTGATATCAGATGTGTCTGTTGCATCCCGTGTACGTTTCCGCTGCGGTTACGGGGTGTTACACTATATATTTTGCTACTATAACATACACGTCCTTTACATACTTGCCTTAATAACACGTGCAATATCCGTAGATCGTTCACGTACTATTTGCATACCATACATATATCATTCATACACCATACATGCTTCATACATACATCATTCATACGTCATATATATCATTCATACCTTTGACTACCACCTGACGGTCCATGCAATATCTGAAGATCGTTCATGCACCGTTAAGCAATCATCATATATAATTCATATAAGGCATACACATACCACTTAAGGTAAGTGTATTAACTGTCACATCGAGTATGCACACAACCCCGAAAACATAACAAAGAAGTGGGGCTAGAAACTCATCTGAACTCGATTACGTTACCGTTAATTGTTATTCCTTTCCTTAGCTGTGCTCGGCTAACTGTATAACAATTACACGTATCAATTAACTATCACTACTCACATCGCGTTTTTAGTCTAGTTATAACCCTCAACAAACGGGGGTCCGGGGGCAGCGCCGCTGAAAGCAGGGTCTAGGGCCGACAGCGCCTAGCAGGGTCCAAGGGGCAAAGCCCCTGGCTGGGATCGAGCTACCAGATCAGCTTGGAAAAATTTAATTTCCATTAATTGTCTTATCACATTTTTCTTTAGAATTTTAAATTATTTTCTAATTCGCTAACTCATTTTCCCTAACGAATTAAGCCTGATTCGTTAACTAATTCGCTATCTTTCATGATCTAGTTCGTTAGCTGATTCGTTATTCTGGTTTGTTATCTCAACATGGTCTGGTTTGTTACATGGTTCTTAACGAATTGGGTTCATAACGAACTGGTCCTTATAACGAATTGAACCCTATAACGGATGACCCCTCTGTAACGAATTGAACCTTCTAAGTCGTTATCTCTTTAAACGAATGATTATAACGAATTGGGGCTAATTAGTTATCTTTTCCTTAACGAATCTGGATAATTAAGGCTAGTTCGTTAAGCTTCTTGTAACGAATCGTCTGATGAATTGCCTCTAATACGTTAATTCTCCGTTAACGAATTAGGGTTTGGTTAGAGAATGTCAGATACATTCTCTGACATTCCCTTCCTCGTACCCGCCGCCTTTCCGGCGGCGTCGTCTCCGAAAAACCGCGGGTTCGCCGGAAAAATGTATTTTCGCACCTTTTTCACCGTTTTTTGTCCCGTTCGATCCAGATTTGAGCTAGGGTGACCCCTAAGCTCATCTTAGGTTCGGTTTATACCCGATTCCACCCGGATCTCGTGACTTTAACGGTTTAAAGGTGTCGGCTCGTCGTTTCGCAACTAGATCTAACGGGTTTGAGCTCATACAATATCATACTGTCATTACCTTGGATCGGGATCGGTTTTCCTTGGTGATTTTGGCTAGAGAGAGAGAGAGAGAGCAAGATGAAAGAGAGCTAAGTGTGTGTTTTTGTGGTGTATGGAATATGTGTAAATGAATGAAAAATGGGTAATTAAGGTTTATTTAATTATGGATCATGGGATTAAGCCCATGGTCTTTTCCTTCTTTCCTCATGACTCAAGTCCATATCCCATATCCATTTACCCAACACTAGCCCGACTCATAATAATCCATATTCTCATTTTATTAACCGAAATTACAAAAACGGGATGTTTCATGACTTTTTCTACATCTTCCTTTGTGGGACTAGTTTCCGCTTTTGGAAACTCCACAAAATGGTGGCCTTTGTTCGTCTTGGCGCCACTTTTTCCTCACCTCATTGCTAAAGAGAAAGACTCTCTCCCTAAGTTATGGAGGCAACCTAGGTTTTGCGAAATGTATGCAGCAAAGGAAATTGAAATAGAAAGAATGCATTTCCAGTTCCTTAGGGTCTGTCGGTAAAAGACCAGCGTTGTATTTTACCGGTTTGTGAGAGATAAAGTGGTAAGGTTTTGGTTTAGGGTTTTGTAATTTGTAGAATGTTTTGAGGGGTTTTGTAGTAATAATACCTTCTTCCTTATATAACTCTTCCTGCGGTCTTGAAATGGCTATTTGTGACAAGTTCTAATTCACACGAAAACATATGACTCACTCAAAGCTTCCGAAAAAAATATTTACGGCATGAGGTTTATCTCACAGTAACGGAGGAATTGGGTATAAACGCCATATTTTGCATAAAATTATTCTCAATATTACAAAACTTCTTTTTATTTTTTCACTTTTGGGTTATAACAGATTTCTGGTTTGGTTATATGCAAAAACTTTTCCTAGATTTTTTTTGGTTTGATTATGAAAAATGGTTTTCGTTTGCTACAAAAATTATAGTTTAGTAGCGAATTTTATAATTAGTTGATCAAGAAATTGGTCAAGTAATTCCCCTCCCCACACTTGAATCTTACATTGTCTTCAATATGAAAAGATTCATAAGAAGATTAAAATTCTAATTATGTATGGTGGGTAACATGGAGAGGTACTTCTCTACGGGTTAACAAAATTTCGACAGAGCGTCCCCTGTTTTTCGTCCGTTTTTCCTATTTTGTACCTATATAATATAAAACTGCAAACGACCATGAATAACCAAGCATAATTCTACTTAAAATTGGGTATGGAATCATCCATACCCTGCCCACACGGGCTAAATAAGTACTTGCTAAAATGTCTTGGCACCCACCGCCATAAAAAGTATCCAACCAAACAAACAAACAATTTAAAGAATGTAAATTGTTCAAACAAGCATAATAATAATGTCATGAAAATACTACCACCCGAACCTATACCCATGTCAGACCTACCATCGCCGCTGCTCATCAGTTACCTGTGTCCGGGTCGAACGGTCCCCACTGCCTGTCTATGCCATGTCCTGAATAGTCAATCTCTCGCCTCGTTTCCGCATATTCTGCTGCTCGCTGTGCATCAGATGCAGCAATTTATCCTATTATCCTGTCAAACAAGGCGGTGGTGTAAGCTTGGAACTGGTCAATGAGGTCGTATATGCCCTCTAATGAGTATCGGCTATCATAAGACGAGCTAGGGCCGACCCCTGATGAAGATGGGCCTCCCTGCTGGTGGTATGTGCGGCGACGGGTCTGTCGGGGTGGTGATCCTCCCCTCCTTTCGGGTATATCCTGGATCATCATCTCAGCCGGATCCTTAGGATCCCAAAACTGGTTTAGAGCATCGTTAAACCTCCACATTTCCGGATTTCGGCTGACCTGTTGGACCATTTTCATGCTGATGCAATGGTCGAGGCAAAGTGCGATCGGTCTCGGGCTTCGGGTTCCTACCGTGTCTGCATTATAGGCTTTGTAAAGTTTGTAAATCCAGGAACCCCCTAAGATCGGGGTATTCGGGATTTTTGCATTAGAATTTGTTTTGAAAAGATGACAGACCAGATAGGTGATATTGCACGCCATTTTGTTCTTTATGCAATACAAGGCCCGTAAATCCCTCAGGTTTACTACTCCTTCGCTCTGACCGCGTGCTGTTGTT
The DNA here is from genome assembly GCF_021521415.1 of Bidens hawaiensis. Lineage (NCBI taxonomy): Eukaryota > Viridiplantae > Streptophyta > Magnoliopsida > Asterales > Asteraceae > Bidens > Bidens hawaiensis. The sequence goes on from NW_027505352.1 coordinate 114,141, forward strand.
GTGTGGCTCAATAGTCGATGAATGTATCTCATGAGTGGTTCGTGTAAGGCGGTGCTCTTACCATAAACCTCCAGATGATATCGACTGGACCACCTTTTGGTTTATTATAGAGAAAATCATACTGCATGCAGATGTCGTATGCATCGAACCAAGGTAAACTTTTCAATTACATCAAGTTATTGAAGTATTGCACTCCAAATAATCTTCTAATCCCAGTCATCTTGATTTTTCTCAGATAACCAATGCTCAAACATTTACCCATTGCAGTATCCACTCTAGTCTTTTTGTAATACTTCACAGGATTCTTGAATAACGACTGGGCTACCTCAATAATCGCTGCCCAGAAGCACATTTCTATACTTGCAAGGACACACTAACGCAAGTGAATCAGTGGCAATGATACAAATAGTTCGTGAAAGGACCATGGAGGCGTGTGTTGAATCAAAAGGGTAAGGTTGTGACAGAATTGACCAAGGAATTTCTAGCCTCGTTCTCTTTAAAGTCAAGGAACTTAAGTATGTGGGATGAAAAGGTTGTGGAATCAGGTGTGGGGGAGTATGGTACATGACATCAATGACCCAGTTAGGTATTTATTTGGGGATATTCATGAGTGATGAGACTGACAAGCCCATCTGGTATGAGTCCATGATTACATTTACAGATGAGGAGGCAGACGAGTATATGATCTAATGTGGCTGATTAATTGCTCGTGGATAGATATTGAGATACTACATGTCAACAAGATTCAATGTAATGATGAGAGTGTGAAGACTCAAGCCAACAAGTTTCAGAAGGTTGTGGATTTGTGCTATGACAGAAAGATACATTCCGGTAGAGCTTGGGAGACGAATTGGAGATCGATTAGTGATGAACAAGAGAAGATCGAAGCTGAACGTGAAGCAAAGATTAAAGATCGAGTTATAGAGGTCTCTTGGAACAAGTTTCAATATAAAGACATGGGTGTTTCCAGGCCTACTTCACAGAAAAAGTCTACAAAGCCGTTGTTCGAGGAAGCTATGAAGGAATATTAGAACAGAGTTTTTGGGATTGATTGAATACATAGCAATATCCAAGGGGGAGTTTAGCATTTTTTTCTAATGCTAGGTCTAATGGGCTTATTATGTCATTTGTATGTTTGATAGGGGCAAAATTGTCGTTACATGAAAATTTGTAAAATGAAACATATAAGTATAGGAGAGTATAAGCTTATACGCCCGTATAAGCTTATACGGTGCCTTGATCTTATACGTTGCACTGTAGAATCTATATATAGGGCTTTCAAGTTGATTTTCAGATCAGTTGTAATAGTTAAGATTCAGTTTGTACTTTCATTGTGATATCAATATACTAAATGTCATGAATGTTTCTGTTGTAACTGCTTTATGATATATTATTCCGCTATATAGTATCGTATAGTAAATATAATCGAATCGCTCCTAATCATTACGAGTTAACGTGCATGATGATTAGAATGATCAAGATCATGTTTCTACGATTGGTTGCTAATCCGTTTAAGTTTTATACGTTTGATACATATACGTTATTGGAAATTGTGATGGCTTATATGCTGATTTACTTTACAGACAGGGTGATAATTGGTTTGATTATTGAAGTTTCTCAAAAATGGAAGATTTGAGTGCTTTCGTGGTGCAGGCATCAACACTACTTCAAAATCATAATCTTGAGAACGAAATGGGACCACCTAATATGCCACCAAAGTTTCTTAGAATGGAACACTTTCGTAGTTGGGCTGATAAGTTTGAAACGGACGTTCAAGCTGGGAATTATGACATGTGGATTGCTATCGGCGAAGAGTACTTAATCCCGAAGAATGAAAATGGAACAAGCTATCGTTTATCATAGATTCAAGAAGCTGACAGGGCAACGTTTCTTAGGGAGAAAAATAGGTTGAATATGTTTCAACTAGCAGTTAAATCCGATATCTTTCAAGTTCTTCTACATAATGGTTCATGTTATTCTATCTTGAAAGCTCTTATCAACAAGGATAGGGGAAATCAGGATATCAGAATGTTGAAGACGGCGTTGCTCAAGAAAGAGTTTGACATATTTACCATGGTGAAGGGTGAATTATTTGCCCAATTTATTGAAAGATATCGTCACTTAGTAAATGAAATGAAGAGGTTGGGCATTGATAAAAAAGAATTAGAGTACATTGACAAGTTAACGGATGCTTTACCTGATGAATCAGAAACTTTTATTATGATCCAACAGTCTAATCCAGTTGCATATGATCGAATCACTCTAGCTTGCTCTATTGAGAAGCTAGAAGCACATGAATTGGAACAGAGAAAGAAGCAGAAAATGAAGAATGCATTCGTTTCTCAAAAGATTGGGTTGTATTTAAAATTTCTCAATCTATAGAACCTTAAATTCCAAAGATTCAAACTGCTTACTGTACTAAGGGAAATGCTTTTGTGGGTAATGAACAAAGTGGATCACAAATTCCACAAACTCCTCATTTTTCTAGCAGTTATTCTGGAACCAAGACACATAATCAAACCTCTCAACCGCAAAGTCAAAATCCGGATGTCTTACAATGCTACATTGCGGTAAACATCAAGAATAACAACGGTCTGACATCTGACAATGTCAAAGAACATATGGCTTATCTGGGATCCGTTCTAGAATCATATGAATGTTTAATAGTTGGAAGAATCTGGAACTTTAATAAAAGTTCATTAGACTGATCAATATCACGTTATGCTTTAAACAAAACTGATTCAACTCTTTAAGCCCAAAGTTTATTTATCCAAATCACGTGATTACAGAAGATATGAAAGTTAACACTTACGAGATCTAATGGATCGAGAGATACCACAATAACAATAACTGGATCCAAAAGTCTAACAAAATAACAAACATAACACCTATTTATAAACAATGACGAATAGTAACAGTAGCATCGCATATGTTCTTAGTCCGTATAACCCGTAGCGTATAAGTATTGCAATCCATATAACACTAGTTGCGCATAAGTCTATTAATCAAAATGTGTCAAAAGGTAGGCGCATAAGTCAACCTGTACCACTTCTACGTTTGAACATTATGACCTCATCATCACACCTATACTACGTGAAAGTCAACAATATCATGCATTCATCAATATGCAGCATGCGTTCATTGTATATCATATATTAGCCGCCACTTAATCATTATGCCATCATTACATAATCATCAAGCCCATGCATGCATATCACCCATTCAACGCATACACCGACACACGTATAAGTGTATATATACTTATACGTCCATGTGCACAGTAACAGTAACACCAACCACGTATACATTCACTGCGAAAACTGTTAGTGAATCCAACTATCAAAAAGAATATAAGAAGAAAGCTAAAGACGTTCGTGTATCAACATACCCCCCTCGGATTTTTCTTCGTCTTGTTCGTTTGAACGCTTGTCGTTCTCGAACCTTCAATAATATCGGTTTAAACTTGGTTGTCCAAACACTAAAATCATCAACCATACAGCTATCTTGCATTCTGATCATCGAACATCAAGTTCTTTTTTTCAACACGCATCGTTGAATCATCAATATGTAAGTAAGGATAGCATATACGCGTTTTCGTCTATGTTCTCTTGATCATGAAAGCTCATATATGGTGGATTTCATATAAGTATTTGGAACCAAATAACGCATATGACATATACTTACTTATATATGGATGATAGATTATTTTATTATCACATTCGAAGATAAGGTCTAAACAATTTAAGACTTTCATCTTCAACCTCCATTAAAATGACATCATCAAGCTTAGGTTAACGAATCGGAATGAATAAAAAATTATTGAGTTTCTCGAGTAGAATCAGAGTCACACGGCTCTGATACCAATTAAAAGTTCATGAGACGAATAGAAATAACGTTATGATGTAAACAAAACTATTCAACTCTTAAATGTATTCAGCGGAAATCGATACAAGATGAAAAACAAGATAATATCTCATTTAAGCCCAAAGTTTATTAATCCAAATCACGTGATTACGAATTATATGAAAGTTAACTCTTACGAGACCAAATGGATCGAGAGATACAACAATAATAGAAACTAGATCCAAAAGTCTAAAAACATAACAAACATAACACCTATTTATAGACAATAACAAATATTAAAAATAGCTGCACATATGTTCTTAGTCCGTATAATTCGTAGTGTATAAGTATTGCACTCCGTATAACACTAGCTGCGCATAAGTCTATCAATCAAAATGTGGAAAAAGGTAGCTGCATAAGTCAACCTGTACCACTTATACATTTGAACATTATGACCTCATCATCACACCCATACAATGTGAATGTCAACAATATTACGCATTCATCAATATGAAGCATGTGTTCATTGTATATCATATATTAGCTGCCACTTAATCATTATGCCATATTTAAATAATCATCAAGCTCATGCATGCATATCACCCATTCGACATATACACCCACACACGTATAAGTTTATATATACTTATACGTCCATGTGTGCAGTAACAGTAGGTAACACTGACCACGTATACATTCATTGCGAAACCCGTTAGTGAATCCAACAATCAAACCGACCACAAGACGAAAGCTAAAGAGATTTGTGTATCAACATTTAACATGACTAAAGATGATTATAATTAGATTGATACCGAGGAAATGGAGATGTTAGATATTAGATGGTGCATGGCAAGTGTTATCTGAAGAGCTCAATGTTTCAAAGAGATCACCAGGAAAAACTGCTAGGTGAGTACATCATCCAAATTGGGTTTTGATATGTCGAAAGAGAGTGTACGAACAAAGAAGTGTTTGACAATAATGATAATTCATTTGGAAGTTAATCCAACCAACAAACTATCTGTCACTAGAACTCTCCACACCATGTTGAATTTTCCAAATCCCGGAAGAAACCTAAAGCATGACCGTCTAAAGCTTATCATGCAGCTGCTCAACTTGATGAAAGGTTCAACAAGAACAACTACGTGAAACAAGCAAGTGAAGAAGAACTGATCAAGGAGGAGGATGCTGGCAAGGAAAAGAATGCAGAGGTTGGTGCTAAGGAGATAGTTGTTGAGGATGTGATGATTGAAGAGACAAATCTGTTGAAGATAGTGTCATTATCGAATACATAACTGATGAAGTTGATGAATATGAGTATTTTGAGCCAAGATCTTATGACAAGATTCCTCCTATCCTTCTTATTTCTTTCAATCTATTTTTCCACCTGATATGGTTGAAAGTTTTGTAGAATGATTTAATGGAGATGATGCCACATGGTAAAATTGACTTTGGGGAGGATGATATTGAAGAGGAGGATGCCAATATTCAAGAACAAGTTGTGGAATCAACAAAGGATAAGAAAATGGATTATGCTGATTTGACTGGTCATCATGCGTTAATGGAAAATCAGGTAAACTCTGAAATTAATGTGGTTAAATGTGAGATAGGTTGTGAAGAGTGTGATTTTAAAGATTTTGAATTTTAAAAAAATAAAAACAAACTATTACAACATATTTCAAGATTTTAACAAAGTAAAAGAGGCATATGATAAATTACAGAAATGTGAGAAAACCTGGTGGATAAGGATTTTACAAGATGAAAAAATGATTCTCATGCTTAAACACACTGTTGAATATTAACAAATTGCCATCAATCGTTATATCAATGAGAATGCCGCTCTTAAGCAACGGTTACAATCTATCAAGATTAAAACTGAACGTGTTAATTTAAAGATTAAAAGTTACAAGACATTATCATATGTGCTTGATCAATTATTTCCAAACAATCTACAATTGGTGTTGGGAATAAGCAAAATGGCTTTGGATATCATACTGTTTCTCCTTCTATTTGGAATTCTTATGTTCCAAAAAAACCTGATGGGTTTGTTAAAGCGATGAATGTGGAAGTTAATACTCCACTGAATGATCTTGAGACATTTTTGCATGTGTTGATTGATTTAATATTTTATAAATAAGTAAATAGGTAAGATTGTGAAAGTGAAGTTTGTGTGAAAGTTACTAATAATGTGTTGTGTGCTGATTTGTCTAAAGAAAGTGTTATATGTAAAACTTGTGTGCATGAACCTAAGATTGAGTCTAAGAGTTTTGCTAAAACAAGTTTCTATCTTAAAATGCAAAAGTTTGGTTTTAATAGTGGTAAACTAATATATGATTTCAAAAAGATTGTTGTTGTAAAAGGTGTAACGTCTGAATCTAAAAAGGAAGCAGTTTTTAGAAAACAAAGCAATCAAGAGTTTCTCAGGAAAAGGAAGAACATGATCGAGTTATGAATCAAAATTCACCGATTGAAAGGGTAGTAGATCGGCGAAGATGCTTTAACTGTAACGATTTAGGACACATGTTCTATGTGTTTCCTAATCAATCCGCATGATCATGTTCAAAAGAAGGATTTTAAGAAACCATTTTTGAAGTCTGCAAATGTGAAACATACAACTCCACCGATATTCGTTCCTACTCGAAATCTCAAAATACACGTGGATGTGGTTCCAACTAAGAGTGTGTTTGAGGTTGATGAGTGTTCACAAATGCAAAGTCACAAGTTTTTTTTGACGAAAAAATATGTTGGTCAAAACTGGGTGGCTAAATAAAATACGAATGATTTAAAGTTGCCTAATATGTTTGAAATTGACATGTCTGAAAGTTTAGTGTGAGTTCCAAAGTTGATGTGTCAACTGATTGTAAATTTGATGAATGTTTGGAATATTAGTTGTCTGATAAATTCAAACAACCCAAGATCAAGAAGGCTTGGGCTTCCTTGTCTCACCAAACTGTTACCTGATGTGTAGGAGCTCTCAAGATCCAATGACTCACGCTGGATAATGGATAGTAGAGCATTTAGACACATGACTGGAACTCTTCATTTGCTGAAAGATGTCAAATCTATACGAGGATATGTTATGTCGGGTTTGCAGTCTATCATGGTGGTCAAATTATGGGGAGGGGGATTTTGTCAAAATTGCATGGTCATGTTCGACAAGGTCAACCACAACACCGAGCTAGAAGACAATCTTTGGACTATTTCTCAAATATGTGACAAAGGCTTTTTTACTCACTTCACAAACAAGGAGTACATGATCTTGAAGCCGAGATTCAAGATACATGATGAAAGGATATTGATGCGAGTACCTCGTTAGAATGAATTATATGTTCTGAACATGAGTGTTGCTTCAACTTCAAATAAGACCATTCAACGTTTTGTATCCAAGGGCATCGGGGAAGGAATCTATTTTGTGGAATAGGAGAATGGGTCACATTAACGTGCGAAAGATGAACTATTTGGTTCATAATTAGTTAGTTGATGGGGTAAATGTCAAAGGTTTTCATCTAAATGAGGAATGTTTGAGTTGTGAGAAAGGAAAGCAAAAGAAGAAGTCTCATCAATCAAATGCTCTTAATTATATCAACTTACCTTTTGAGAGAGTCCACGTGGATTTATTTTGGCTCTGTAAATGTCAAAAGTATCACTTTTGAACTCTATTGCCTAGTGATTAGTGATGATTATTTGAGGTTCTTGGGGTAATGTTTTTAGAATCCAAAGAAGAGACATTTGAGAGCCTGATGATTCTTTTCAAAAAGTTGGAAAAGTTGTACAATTTTCCAATCAGAAGAATTTGAATCTATAATGGAACCAAGTTCAAGAACAACAAGATGCTTCAATACTACAATAAACATGGTATTCTTCATGAGTTTAGTGCATCCTACACTCCACAACAAAATGGGTTCATTTAACGAAAGAATTGAACTCTTATTGCAACTGCACGAGCCATGTTTGTTGACTCAAAGCTATCTTAGTTTTTGGACCGAATTTGTGGCCTCCGCATGTTATACTCATAACCGTGTTCTAATTGTGAAGAAGTTTTGGAAGACTTGTTTTAAACCTTTGAACTGAAGAAAACCAAATCTGAAGTGGCTTGAACCTTTTGGGTCACATTGTACGGTTCTAGATCCAGATGGTAAGTTTGGTGCAAAATTTATTAAGGGATTCTTCATGGCATATGCTCGTCCTTTAAGACACGTATTTCTTCCTAGCATAAACTAGATCCTGCAAGTACGAAATGTTGACTGTCAAAGATACAACATTTCAACTCGGAAACCAGGAGATGCTTGGATGTTTGATTATTCTTACCTATGGATTCAATATTCTAGATGAAGATCTTTCAGATGATTTATGTCTTTATAGTTTCAACAACATATGAATGATGATTATGTTGAAGATTCGACTCCTGAAGTTCAACTTTTCAATATTGAATCTAATCATGAAGAATATATATTTAATGAAAGTCCCATTGCTAAACCTTCATTTGATGATGATGGAGAAGATCATGAAAATGTGATTGAATTCTTGGTTGAATCGTCTATCCCAAGATCAAGTGAAGTGAATGATGAAGAGAATTTCACTAATCTACCAGACGATGTGATTGTTTCGACCAATGTTGTTCCTCGAACCATGTCATACCATTTAGAGGAAAAAAATATTGGACATTTAAACACGAGAGTTCGAACGAGATGTTAAATAGATCAAAGCGTTTGGTGTTGTTACACAAGTTTCTCCATTGCAGAGTTGGTTCTCATTTAAATGTTTCATTTCACAAATTCAACCAAATCCTTACAAGAGAGCATTAACTAAAGAAAGTTGGGTTAATACGATTCAAGAAAAATTACAACATTATATAAAAAATTGGGTGTGTGGAAGCTTGTTAACTTGACCGATAACAAAAAGTGTATCAATATAAAATGGGCATTGGTGTGTAAGCGTGACGAAAACAGGGTATTGTCAGAAACAAAGCTCGGTTAGTCGTTCTCGGTTTTAATCAAAGAGAAGGAATCAACTACATTGAACTCTACGTTCCCATAGCTAGACTTTAAGTAATTCGAATTTTCTTAACATTTGTTTCGTGGAAGATTGGAAGATTATGGACTAGATGTGATGTGTGCTTTTCTTAACGTGAAACTTGGTGAAGATATCTGCATGGGACAACCACCAGGGTTCATCGATCCGATCCACAAAGACAAGGTGTACATGATTCCCCGATAGCATGGTATGAGACATTATCTCAACATATGTTGGATAATCACTTTGTTCAAGGGACGGTTGTTTGTACACTAATTACCAAGGAGGTATATGGGCATCTTTTGATCATTTAAGTTTAAGTGGATGCTATTATTTTTAGTTCAACCAATGATGCTTTGTGCAAAGGTTTTGAACCTATCATGAAGTTCAAAATTCGAGATGAGCGCAATGGGGGAGATGAAAATTTTCCTAGGAATTCAGGTGGAGCAGTTACGTGATGGTATCTTTATTCGCCAAACGAAGTATGTCAACGATATCCTAGAGAAGTTCAATATGGCTGATTCAATGGCAATTAGCACTCCTATACCGCTGAATCATGGAACAGGTCCTGATCCCACCACAGAGTAGGTTGATTAAACGCTTTACCGTTCCATGATTGGTTCTAGCATGCACTTAACCGCTTCAAGACCAGACATCATGTATCCTACATGCTTATGTGCATGATATCAGTCCAATCCCAAAGTCTCAAACCTAATGATTGTTATAAGGGTACTTTGGTATCTAAAAGGATGTCCTGGAATCGGTCTATGGTATCCTAAAGATGATGAGTTCGTTCTAAGATCTTAAACCGATTTAGATTATAGAAACTTTTGAGGGAAGATGTTTTTGAGAATAAGATCAAAAATAGAGATTCAAACCATTTATACCCCCAAATCTAGTGGGCCGAGAACCCCGATGAGCCCACTCCAACAAGCCCAAGTCAGAAGCTTAGCACAAGACCAATCTAGATAGTAAACAAACTCAAGGACCAACAAGTTTTAACCAAATCAAAAATAGCTCTTTTGTAGCACTTGTTTCGAGGAGAGTAGTTTCAAGGTGAAAATAGAATCAAACATAATAAAATAAAAAGAAAATAACCAGAAACACCTGTCTTCTAGTAATTAAGCAAATTTTTGGGATTAAATTTCAGTTTTTGATAGAAATGTTTCCTTTATGAAAAGATCCAAACATGGAATCTTATTGATTAAGGTGCTTTCACAAAGATTCATGTTCAGCGTTATTATGACATAAAGAGACATGTTGATAGCAGGTATAAAACTTAATATAATTTTCATTGCGTCAGTGATATGGATTAGATGCAATTAGGCATAAATCTCATATGGACATCACTTATGGACCTGTGATGCCTTCTATCTCTTCTCAAAGCGTATTTGGATTTCCCCAGATCAACCTAATTTGACTCCAACCCCCTAGTGCTTGATCAAAACTTTTATAGAAAGTAAGAAAACTTTTATGCTTTAAGGTTGAACGTTGGACTTAAATGCCTTTCATTTAGAGTGTTTAGGACTTATTTGAATGCCCCACACTTGTAGTTCTAGTTTCACCCTTTAAGCTTTTGAAAAACTAAGAATTTAACGACTCAGTATCATATATATACTTACAACAATCTTTTTTTAATATCAAACAAAATAGCACAATATTTTTGGTGATCAAGACTCTAACGGGCTCGTGTATCACTAGGTAATTTCTTTTCTACCTATCATTCGGAGAGATGTATTTGGAGACATGCACATTTCTTCAAAATGGCTCTCCACAGTGAGTTTAGCATATTTAGTTTATATCACTTCATCGTTTACACATCATGGAAAGCTATTATACAAATCAATGATTGTTCTAGAGCCTTTTAAGCTTAATAACTTCACCCGTTAGGCACACAGAAACAATTTATCTATCATTTTCCAAAGGTTGGATAAATTTTCATTTGAAAATGTTTTGAAGCTTCAAAAAGCTGTTAACTGAATAATCATATCACTTCCCAGAGTGTTACTGAAGACACAATTTTAAAACTGAGTCACCCTGGTCACTCTTACTTTTCAGGTAAATGGCTATCCCATATGTCCACAAGTGGTTAACAGGACCAAGCACGTATTAGAATACATGTACCTCCAACTTAGAATAACCGACATAATTTTAAGTGAATGAATTTAAAAAACGAAACCACATCACAATCTCCCTGGATGCTTTCAGTCTTTAGGTGAATGGCTATCCTGTGAATCTACGAATAGATGACAAGACCAAACATATACAAGTATATGTCCTTCCAACTAGAGCAACCGACATAATTTTAAGCAAAAGTGAATAAGCAACCTTTTAGTAAAATATTAATAGTAAACACACACACACACACACACACATTTTTTGAATTTTTTTTAATAAAAACACACACACACAATCTTTTTAATTTTTTTAAAAATTTTCTCCCCCTAAATTTGTGCAAAAATAAAATATGTACAAATTTACCCTAAAAAGACTCAATCCTCGAAACGAAACATATTAAGAAAACCGACAAGCACATTAAACCTGGTTGTCCCGACCGGTTTTGTAAATAAGTCCGCCACATTATTATCAGTGTGAACTTGTTCAAGATGAATCAATTACGGCCGTAACAGTCACGAATAAAATGTATTTTAATATTAATGTGCTTGGTTTTGAGTGTGGAACTGGATTCTTAATGTTGCAATGGCAGCATCATTATTACAAAAGATAGGGGTGTCAAGAAATTCCAAACCGTAATCTAGCAATTGATGTTGCATCCAGATAACCTATGAGCAGCAAGCTGACACAGCAACATACTTAGCCTCGGAAGTCGATGTTGACACTGTTTGTTGTTTTTTGCATTTCCAAGAGATGAGACGATCACCCAAGAACTGACAACCAGCGGATTTGGATTTCCTGTCAATGTCATCTCCACCATAATTGCTATCAGCAAAAGCATAGAAATCAAAGTCTGAGTTTTTGGGATACCAAAGGCCTAACTTCGGTTGTCCCTTCAGATATCTAAAATACGTTTAAAAACAATTAAATTAGATAGTTTAGGGTTAGTTTGGAAACGAGCACATTGACAGACAGCGAACATGATGTCAAGGCGACTGGCGGTGAGATAAATCAGGGATCCGATCATCGATCGATAGTATGTTTGATCTACGGGATTCCCTTCATGATCAGATGACAAAAGTGGCCTTTCCACCATGGGAGTGGTAGCACTTTTGGAATCTTGAAGTTCAAACTTTGCAATCATATTTTCAACATACTTCCTTGATGTAGCAAAATTCCCGTTGAACTCTGGCGAGAATGCAACCCTAGAAACGTTATCATTTCCCCCCAGTGAGCTCATCTCAAACCTCTTCTTCATCACATCTTCAAACTCAGAACACAACCCAGCACTGGTCGATCCAAAAATAATGTCATCCACATAGATTTGAACAATGATTAAATCTTTCCCAATGGTTTTAAGGAACAGAGTTTGATCAATGGTTTCTCTTTTATAACCATGACCCAGAAGATGAGCCATCAATGTAGCATACCACACCCGAGGAGCTTGAAGAAGAGCTTATAGTGCTTTATCTAACTTGTAGACATGAGTGTGATTCTTTGAGCCTACAAACTCCGGTGGCTGGTTCACGTAAATCTCCTCCTTAACTTCGCCATACAGAAACACAGTTTTAACATCCATATGGTAGACAGTAAATCCATGAATGATGCATAAGCCAGAAAATTCGGATGGCTTCGAGTCTAGCTATGGGAGCATAAACCTCAGTGTAGTCTATACCTTCAACCTGACAAAAACCGCGAACGACCAGCCGTGCCTTGTTTCTAAAGATAACCCCCGTGTCATCTTGCTTGTTTCGGAAGACCCATCTCGTATCCAACGCTTTCTTTCCCACCGGCAGTTCAACCAATCTCCAGACCTTTTAACTTATCAAACTGATTCAATTCTTCATGCATAGCATCCTCCCAGCTTGGTTCTTGAAGAGCCATTTCAACCGACTTTGGCTCAATCTGAGAAATGAAACAAGAAAACAAGCATTTATTTATGTGTCGGGTCTGACTTCTGGTGGACACACCTATTTCAAGAGGACCAATGACATTCTCAATTGGGTGATTTCACTGAATTCTTGATGGAATTGATTGTTCGGGAACAACGCCGGTAAAAGGTAAGTTTGACAGATTTTCATCAACCTCATTGAGAGGAATCTTCCATCCAGAGGCTGACGTACTATGTGAGTACGAGGTGCTGGCGACGTACTCATTCAGAATGATATCGGGAAATAAAGTGCTTCCAAAAATTTGACGAATAAGGGTCCCCCCTCAATGACTGGAGTATTTTCTGATGAAGCTGGTGAAGATACAGTTTCAGTAACTTCTTCTTGTTGATTGATAGACACAGGCAGAGAGAAATTTGGTGCTTTTGATAGATCATCATCTAGATCTGGAGATATATGCGAGACAACATGCAATTCTTTTTTATCAGTATCTACGGTAGTAGCAACCGAAATTTCCATGTCGAAGACAGGAAGAACGTTGAATGGTTTGAAGAGTTCATTGTAATCGAAAAGCCAGTCGGGACCAACACGGGCATCGGTCTCTTTTTCTTCCAGCCAACGTACATCATATGATTCAAGAATCTGCTTGGTTGACTTGATGTAGACTCTGTAGGTAGTACGACTAGCATAACCAACAAATAACAATCATCGGGTTTGGCCCCAAATTTTGGAGTTGACTTAAGGTTCAGTAGAGTACATGGGCAACCAAACGCTCTAAAATGTCACACCCTCAAAATCCACTAACGGAGTTTTACTGTCAGAGAGTGTGAACTGGCAGGATCGGAATCATCAGTTATAATCAAACCATAAAATAAAGTTTCAAAACCATGAAAACGTTTACGAGTAATTAAATGCGGAAGCGTAAAAACCTTTAATCAAAAGTTGCGTCACGCAGGACGACTTAAAACCAAAGATAACCGTTAAAAATAAGTTTGCAGGACAAAAGCGTTTTCAATCAATGCATGTTCCTAAACCGCGCGCCCGCCTCGGCTACCTGAGAATAACATACTAAAAGTGTCAACACAAGGTTGGTGAGTTCACAAGTTATATAAAAATAAATTGTTTAGCGTTTGCGTTTAGCGTTACAGCGTTACAGCGTTTTGCGTAACAACGTTACGGCGTTTTGCGTTAAGCGTTTTGCGTAACAACGTTACGGCGTTTTGCGTTAAGCGTTTTGCGTAACAACGTTACGGCGTTTTGAGTTAAGCGTTTTGCGTAACAACGTTACGGCGTTTTGCGTTAAGCGTTTTGCGTTAAGCGTTTTGCGTTACCAGATAGTGTTATGTCAAATTATATATCGATAGGTAGCTAGTCTATACAACAAGTATTACTAAGTGTTCGACACCGAAGCTGACTCGTTTAGTAAGTGCCTTGTCACCAGGTCCTCCAGACCATGGTACGTGTTAGCCAAAATTACACCCGCTCGACCTGCAGTCGAGTTTAGCGTTGGGTGGGGTTTGTCAAACCCAGTAGTACTACTCAACAGTGACTCGCTATTCTAAATATTAACCGGTTCGATGTGTAGGACTTCAAATGTTTCGTTTGCCACTTAGCCTTTACAAGTGATATATAATTTATAACAAAATCTTAAATGCGTTGTGGAGTATGTTATCTCCCCCAAGTGAAAAACGTTTGAAAACAGTTTAAAGAGGGGAAAGTGAAACTCACTGTTTGCGAAGAATTTCCCAAAATAAATCACCAAGATGCGCGTCACCGAAAAACTCTCTCTAACGTTCTAAAACAACAAAGAGATTTTTCTAAGTGTCGGAATATTATCGAGTCTCTAGACCCGGTACATAATACCTATGCACATAACATGTTTCGTGTTTCGTTCGTGAATCGTGTGTGACTTTAACAAGTGTTTTTGTGACACATCACATGTGTAAGCAACCATATACGTGTCATGTATTCATAACGTACATTACTAGCAATTCTTCTCCGTAAGGGCATTTTGGTCAACAATTAACAATTAACTAGCCATTATTCCCCATAAGGGCACTTTGGTCAAATTATGACAATCAATTAGCAGTTATTCCCCGCAAGGGCATTTTAGTCAAAACACGACAATAAATTAGCAAGTATCATATTTCATGCATTTTCACAAAACTCAGCAGCTAGTTTCACCGACACAGAAATCCTACTAGAAAGATTGTACTACTTCACTGATCATAGCATCTCAATTAATTTACCAAAAATCATCACAGAAGCACATATGTCTTAGGTTTCCAGAACATATTTTATTACATTTTTATTCCTCATAGTTTTCTCACAATCATCAAATCATTACAGCAAACTCATAACAGTCAGATTCATGCACAACAGAATGTTATTTGCAATTCCCATTAAACGAAAAATCCAATAAATGCAAGACCACTTGGGTTAGGTTCCTAACTCAATGAGTCAACTTCCAGAAGTGGAACCAACCCAATTGGTCTCGTAGTTCATGAGATATAACATTTACAACATAACCTAACAGCAGGTCTAACAGCTCAGCTTTGCACAACGTTTTTGTAAAATCATAAAAGTTAACTTCTACTTGTCCAAAAATTACAAACTTATACTTTATAGAAACTAGACTCAACCTAGTTTACTGCAGTACCAATAATCTCAACCAATTTTCACGTTTACACTTCGTTACAGTCACTTAAACATCATATACACATTCTGTCCAGAAACTGTTTGCATCCAAACTCAATATATTAACAACCTATGAACTATCATGCATTCATATGACCCTCTAGACTCCATAAACACCATCCATGCACATAAATTACATATTACATACTTGATTAGGGTTTGTGTTTGAACTCAAATCAAAGACACAACAATTTACATGCAACAAGATTCAATCTAGTTATCAAATCATCATCAATCAACAACAATCATGTTAACTTCATACATACATGAAATCGGCTCATCTAGTGTTTTCAATTAACCCATTAAACATCAAAATCAATCAACAAGAATGTAAAGGATGATCAATTATACCTTCCTAGCACCTAGTTCTTCAATCAAACACTTGATTTGAGGGTTGAATGTGTATGTAGAGTGGACGGCAGCCAAGGAGGGGGGGGGGGTGGGGTTTGCGATCGGAACTTGTGGGAAAGAAGAATAATAGTTAGGGTTAAGGTTAAGGATCTATTTATAAACACACAAGTTACACTCAAGTCCCTCCACTTCTAAGTATTACTTTTCTAGCCTAACTAACTTGTGTTCATCTTGAGTTAACGTTTATAACCATGTTATCATATAACACATAAGTCTAACACATAATTATCACATAATTACTGTTTTGACGTTTTTCGTTTATTTATCAATCGTTTGCGTCAACTCGTTTGCTTTTCGGTGCAAATCCCGAAAGACTACACATGTAGTAAGTGTTAAGCGTCATTTAAACCCTAGTTTAAATGTAATGAAGTGTGCGTTATAGATTTAGTGATCTTAAGTTTGAATTGACGGAGTTGAGTTAACGGAGTTAACCTGAAATTGACGATTGTCACATAAAATGACCAACTGTAAGCTTGTGACCATAGATAATCTCATATGGAGTTTTCATTTAAGACTTGTTGATTAGCAACCGATTTTGAACATAACATGCAGTATTAACAGCTTCTGCCCAGAAGAATAACTGCAGTTTTGAATCACAAAGCATGGTCCTTGCTGCCTCAATAAGAGTTCTGTTTCTCCTTTCAGCCACACCATTCTGTTGCGGTGTCCGAGAAGAACGGTATTGTCGAAGCACCCCCTTGTCTGAGCAAAAGTAGTTCAATGAAGCATTCTTGAATTCCGTGCCACCCTGTTATGAAGTCCACCTCTGTCGATCAAGGTGGGAGCTACAGTGCACATACCTCTACACATGCTGACGCATCCGAGTCGCTGGAGCACTATCTCTCAATCCCACCTAAATCTGCTGAACAATCTGATCGACTGCAAAAGAAGATTATCGTTATGAAAAACTCCAATCAGAATGTTGAATCTTCTGATCATCCAGATATGTTTATCATTACTTTTAAAAAGGGTTTTTTTGATAAGTATAGTGATCGTTCTGGGGTTTTGTCATGGGGTTTTGATACTGATAAGAACATGTGGTGGGTGAAACGAAAGTCAGGGACTACCGAGTACTACAGGAAGATGAAGGATTTTGGATCTTGGACTAAAGTAGATCTCAGTGAACTCATCAACTCTTCGTTTCACAATCCAAGTCATGACAAGAAGGCTAATGATTTCTGGAATTTTCTGAAGAGGCAAGTTGATACGGGATTTCCAAATATTACTACCGCTGAGTCATTTTTTAAGAAGGCTAAAGGGGTTCAAGATCCTCATAAAGGAAAAACAATGGTGAACTTCATCTAGCTTGCAACAAACAAGGCAACACACATTCCTGGCCGAGTGCTATCCCTGATGGTTCTCTTGATGATATGCAATTTTGGGCGTATGACAGTGTAACCGCTACCGTTGTTATACGTCTACGAAAAGGGCAGTACAGGTTTATTGATCCAAAAGACTTGCTGAAGCTGGGTGAGAGAGATATCAGTAATTTCCAGATTGTTGTTGAACCCATATTTGAAGCTGTTGCCAAGGAATATACGAGGATGGTGGCATCAATTATTAGGACGAGATTTTGGGCTGGTGGATTGAAGGATGCTGATGTGAATATTTTGGAACATGATTAAAGAACGAAGCTACAAAACCAAGGGGTAGATTGTTGGGTCTACTTTTGGTGGTTTGTACTTAGTTTTATGTTAAATGGGTTTCGTTTTTGGGCTATGTATGAAAACCGAGATCCTTTAGTGATCTCGGTAGGCTTTGGGCTTTATGTTGGGCTAGGTTGTTGGTTTCCCTATATATAGATAACATGTATAGAGTTAAAAGGTTGACCGTTCATAATCAATTGTGGTGAACGGGTTTTGTGTAACATTGTGCTTAAGCACCCGACGTTTATATAACATGTGTTTTGAAGCTAGATCTCGTATTCTTTACGTATTACCTTTGTTTGTCTTGAATCACTTAACGTTTTATTCCGCAATACCGTTAGGTTCGTTGATATCATATTGAAAGATCCAAGCTCGGGACTTACAGAAACCCATTACCCTCAATAAGAAGAAATATTATAGAAAGCCCATCTCATGAACCTGTCCAAATACAAGTTATTGATCCACTTCCCATATCACCAATCAACTCCCCTTCCCCTGATGCCAATTTCATACTTTTTGATAGGCATATGGATGTATTCCTTGAAAACTGTGATTTGAAGAGATAAAATGAGGGGTTAAAGAAAAAATGCTAAACTGGAATCCCAATTGGCACAGACTTTACAACAGATTCAATCCTTGGCCACTGAAGTTACCTCAGCTGCACCAAAACAGGGGGAGAAACCACCTGTGGTCAATATGGTTGATAATGACATATTGAAGAATCTTTGTGACATTTATGGACGTGATGAGGAGGAGAATGATGAAGAGAGAAATGATGAAAGTGGGTATGAGGCATATATTTCTAATGAAGCGATTTAAGATTATGATGCAAATGAAAATGATGTGGTGGTGGAGAAGAGTATGGTAGATGAGATTGATAAGGAGGTCAAGAATGTGGTGAATAAAGCTAAAAAAATAGAATAATGTTGTAATGACTGAGGCTATAGTGACTGAGGTTGTAATGACTGAGGCTATAATGATTGAACCTCAAACTTATATAATTGTTGAGGCAAGAAGTGGCATAGAGGAGACGATGATCTCTGGTGAAACTGTGGTCTTAACTAACAAAACTGATGATTTGGCTGAAAATGATGATGATGTGACCTCAAAACTCAAGGAGGTGGATGATGAGCTAAATGAGTTATTTGATAAGATTGATAACTTTCCCAATGAACCAACTGTTGTGAGGGAAATAGATCCATCTAGACCTATAACTGCTTATGAAGAGAAAAGACAGATGAAGAGAAAGGAAGTTGCAGAGAATGAAGAACAACTACAACCTCTAAAAATGAAGAAAATTCAATCAAGTGATGAGGTGTTGTATGTGGATGAAGCGGCCGAGGAAGCCATAAGAAGGCATGATAAAATTGTGGGTGAGTGGTTACAAAGAGACAAGGTTTCAAGATTCCTAACCGATAAAGAACTTGAAGAACAAAGAATTTTGATGGAAGAAATGTAATTAAGGAAAAATCTTGATGAAGACAGGGGGGATTAGACCAGTAATTGATAGAGGGTTGCTGAGGTTGTAGCAGGTGGAGGAGGCTGACAACTCATTGGCTATTGTTATATATCAATTTTTGCAACCTCGGGACAAATCTTCTGAGCCTGAATGAACTGTTCCTACTGCCACTACTGATAAGCCTGAAAATAAAGTTGATGATAGGTAGTTGGTCTCTGACATCTATGATGCAAAATAAAATGAATGATGAGATGGTTTAAAAGGCTTCTAAAAGTTAGAATCAGCTGGTAATTGATGATATTAAGGAGAATGAAGAGAGATGGGATGCTGATTACCTGAATAAATATGCTAAAAAGTATATGAGGAAGAAGAAGAGGCAAGAGAAAAACAAGATTCCTAAAGAATCTCTACCCAAAAGGAAGAAAAGTCCAATATATGTTGTACCTCTTTAAGTTGTTAAACCAGTTGATTTTGATGTTGAACCAAAAATTGATGCATTGTTTGACTTATCTGAAGCTGATAATGATATGGCTGATTCTCCACATGTCAGTATGACTGATACTTACAGGGAGAACATTCAGACCATGCTGGATGAAGCCAAGAAAGAAGATCTTAAGATCATCAGCTTGATGCATCATGGATATAAATTTGAAACCTTGGCTCCAAAGAGTGATGAAGAATTGCAGGTATTACTTGATGAAAAACTGATAGAATTGAGGAAGACAATAGAGAAGAGAAACAAAGACACTCAAAGGTTCCTTGCATATCTGAGAATTCAGGGTTTCTTAGAAAATCGACTGAGTCACATGAAATTTAAAGAACTGGAGAGTGTGTGCAAGTCAACTAAAGAAAGAATAGAGAAAGAATAATGGGAGATAATGAAAAAGAAAATAGCTGAACAAAAGATAAAATTGAATGTCTTTACAAGAAATATGGGGGAAGTGTAAATTGTTGATAGACTATGGGATTGCTGTTGAGCATGTTGAGGGTATGAGCAAGAAAGTTGTTGAAGAGAGATTCAGACAAATATCCAAGAAAATCAAGTCTGAATCCAATACAACCAAAAGAAAACCCAAGATAATAAATTTGGCTAAGAAGGAGAAGAAAGCTTGAGAGAATGAAAAAGTTGTGGTGCTTGACAGACTGATGTCAGAAAGGGAAGAGAGGGACAAAACAAAAAGCATGAGTATAACAGAAAAATTGTCCCTCTATGAGTCTCAGTTGGGAAAATATAATGAAGAGAAGGGAAAATCAAAAACCACTCAGACTCCTCCTCTAGTTCAAGTGAAAGATGAGCCAGTTGAGAGAGTGAACATGCTGCCCTAGGAAGACGAAAACAGAATTAAAACATTAAAAGGTTTAATGATGAGCAAGGGCATGGCTCAATCTGTGTTTGATAATCTTAGGAAGGAACAACTATAAGAATTATTTTATACAGAGAAGGATAACGGGTAGAGATTGGAGGAAGAAGAGAGAAGGTTATTGTCATTTCAGTGTGGACCAATAGGGGAACCTATCTAGACTCAAAGATCAATCCCAATTGGGCCAACTGATAATGAAATAATGGAAATGATTACTACATTGGCTAAGGAGGGGGGAGATTATTTGAAACTTGTGATGATGCCAAAAGAACAAATTGTAAGTATGTTTGAACAAACTTGGCGTGTGAGAAGACCAGCTCCTAAAAGGAAATATGCTCCAAGGTCTTCCACTGTAAGTGTCCCAATTCCAACTACCAGTGCCACATACCGACAACAAAGGCCACCAACTGATGTGGACCTAACAAAAATGCTGTATTTTGATGCTAGAACAAAGTCCATGAAAGTTGTCATGAATAGTGGTGATTTGAGGTATATAATCTTCAAGGATGAGTTTCAGGATTTCAAAATGGAATAACTGGAAGAGAATGTAGGATGACTCTTTATGATTATCAAGACATGCAAAGCTTTGCAAGGCAATAAAGTAAATGAACTTTCCAAACACTTGAAAGATCAATCCAGTAAAGGATTTCCTTTGTTGTCTAAGAAGAGAAGCTGGAGCTCTCTAACTTTGAAAAAACCAAAAGGCATAGGAAGATGATGGATATTGTTTTAACTGAAGCCTCTTACATACAGAATACCAAGTATTCCCATCCTCTTTCCATCATGAAAGAATGCTTAAGCATGAGGCGGCAGATGACCAGACCAAATTATGAGGTCTAGAAAAACGGAAGGATTTCTAAGATTGTATTTTAACCAAAAGATCAATCTTTCATCACAAGAAATTATGTTGGACTGGCCCTAGGCATCAGTGAACATGACACGGATCCAGAATTTCTTCATGTGGAGGATTTGGAGGATATAATCAGATGGAATCTGCCCTCTCAACATCAACACCAAAGGGAGATCTTCTTGTTCAAAGAGAAAGCTGATGCAATCAAACATGACAGAAGAAAAGAAGCTACAAGTTCAAGATACTGAAGACATTTTTCTTTCTGTTTTAAATTTTCTTTGTAATTTCCTTGTGACAGAATTCTCATTTGTAAATTTTGTCATTAAGTTATGTAATTTTACTTTCTAAAAATTTGATGTATATTTTGAAAAGTGTATGTAACCAATAGGTGTTATGGTGCAGCTGAGTGTGTTCCAATCAATGGGGAGATTGTTGGGATGAGAAAAGGATTAAGGAAGATTGGAATCTTCTCAACCTCCTTGAAGAAGGGCTAAGTACGGAAACCGAGCACACTTAGGCCTCCCAACAAGCTTAAACTTAGTGAAGCAAGGTATTTTGCTCTTCGAGCAAAGTTATCTTCTGGAATTATTCTTAAATGTCAGTTCGAGAAAAATACACTTCATCAAGGAATGTTGTTCTTCAAGTCAAGCAAGGTTTGTTTCAGAGCAAACTCTTGATTAAACCTAGCTAAAAACAAGTATTTTGGTGGAACGAGCAAGGTTTATATATAATAAACAGTGGTCCCAGCAAGCTTGAAGGAAGTTGATGAAAAAATTACTTAAGGACTTCTAACGAGCAAGTTTCAACCCCGAGTAAGCTACAGTGTCACCAGCACACTTGGATTTGTTCAAATAAGATAAGTGACAAAAGATTGAAGGGATCTATGAAGAACATGTTTGCTCGTAGGGTATATATTGAGCAAAGTTTATTATTATCAGAAAGTTTGAAGCCTGCTTGATGAATATTTTCTAAAGAAAAATATTCTATGTAAAGCTTACTCGAAGAACTATTCCCCAGCACAATTAATGGTTACCAGGTGTGCTCGCTAAAGACAAAAGCTGTAAAGCACTCGAAGACCTGTATACACTGAGGGTAATTTGTAATACGTTTGAATATGTTTAGTATTAATCATTAGGGTTTCTAAAAGGAATGTCAGGTGTCAGGGCAGGCCTATAAAAGGAAACTTTAGGGAACACCTATGATAACAACGGACACTAAGCGAATATTGTGATTTGATGGCTATCTTTATCTTGTACGGAAAAGCTGCCAAGACAAACAATCCACCTAGAAACGCTAACTGATTTTCATTGTATCCTTCATAATATAAATGGAAATTTTCTGAGTTACTTTGTTAGTTTTTTACTTTCATGACCGTTGAGCAATATTAAGAGTATTATTGATTCCGCCTTTAATATTCTTTTATATTTCATAAAAGCAGTATGTCGTAACCTTCTTGTTGACACATTTGTGTGGGTTACGATGGTGAGTGATTGAGCAATTTAGTCAGCTATACGGACCGACAAAAATATTTTCCAATTTCCGTTTCTTCAATTCATCTTATATTTTGTTGCTCTTCACCCGAAAAAAAAGACGTTGTAATGCACATCCGTATTACTATGCGATACTTTTGTATGAAAGGTGTATAACATTGTGTATTTTTATGTTCAATGATCTTTAATTGAATATATTCAATATTTTTGTATTGTATATGTACGGTAGTGTTGTATTATATACAAAAAATATATTATAAATAAAATAAAAGTTGATATAGTTCATATGTGCATTAGTGTTGTATGACACATGCATACTAATATGTATTCAATGTGTGCATTAATCTTATATTGCATATATATATATATAATAGTGTGTATCAATTATATGCAATATTGTTATACTCTATGCAATAAAACACTCTTGCATATATGCAATACACACTATTTCACATATGCACATACACCGACGAGGTTACCGACAAGGTTTTTCTTTAAACAATATCAACATATTACTAAAAAAACTACAACAAAAACTTCAAAAAATAAGTGAAAATAAATTTTTAGATATATATATATATATGCACACACACGTATATAATATTTATTTCTTTTTCTTAAAGTTCTTATTAATTTTTGGACAAAAATTCCAAAAGTTTTGAATCCGGTGACATTCCACATTTCTAAAACTCGCAACCCGACCCGTTTTTTTTTATATTTTGGACATGAATTTATTATTAAGTTATATTTTAAATTTAACATAATGTTATTTAAGTGTTGCGATTTTAATCAAAATTTTTATTTCATGTATTTTTTACCTTTATTGAATTTAAACCTAGTCAAAGGACAATTGATCAGTCGCGATGCGCGATCGCGACACACATACACACATAGTTGATCACTATTCAAAACCAATGGAACAGTAAGCAATTGATCTAATCATTTAAACGGATTAGTATTACTTTAATCTAATCATTTGAACGGATTAGTATTACTTTAATTGAAATCATATTTGAATTACAAATCACACATAGTTGATCATTATTCAAAACCAATGGAACAGTAAGCAATTGATCTAATCATTTGAACGGATTAGTATCACTTTAATTGAAATCATATTTGAATTACAAATCAATTATTCTATGATATGAACAATATAAGCTGCGGAATTCATTAAAGTAAAATAACAAGATTCATATGGTAGAACAATTATGCATTAACTATAATCGAATGATTATAATTTATTGCTCCCCTTTAACCTTATCTCATTATTCACATTGATTTTTCAAGTAAAAAATTACACGAATCAGGTGAGTATTGTCACGTGAAAAGTGTTAATGAAGAAGAGACCCTCTTCTTCATTATATACATGTTTTAAACTACTGATGAGCTAAAAGATGAAAGTGACATCTAACATGAACGGTTATAAACTACTGAGGAAAATTATAACAAACAACTGACATATCCTATGCTAACTATTGATATTTGCTAAACAACCAATGTTTGACCCATCAGTTATTAGACTTCATTTGTTTGGATATTCTCTTGATAAATTAGTTGTTGTGTCTTCAGTCTTTTCCTATCAACAGATTGCAAGATTAATGTTTTAAAACAATTGATTCTCAAAACTTCTTAAAGGAAAACAACTGATGGTAGGATCATCAGTTGTTTGGTATATGGTCATCAGTTCTTTGCAAGGTTCATTAATCTTCCCTTGAACTGATGACGCCAAAACTATTTATTCTTTTTACTCTGTTATTTTATCTTGAAAGTCTTCTTTGGGCTGATTCTTTGAGAACTTGACAAATTCAGCTCCTAGACTATCATCTTCTTAAATTTTATGTGGAAGGTCTATTTGACATTTTAATGTGTTCATCCAACATTTGCACATCCTGAACTTCCACTCTTTGTTGAGTGCAAAACTCAAATTCGAATATCACATAGAAATAATTTGTAAGTTTGCTCTATTAAATGACTTTAGAGCTTGACTAACTTTGTTCTTCAGCAACAACCAATGGTGGTAAAGAAGGTGAAGAAGCAAACATGAAAAGGCATCAAAATGATTAGGATCGATGTGAATTGTGTCTACTATTTAACGCAATGTGCGAAAAAACAATAAGAGATGAGAAACACAAGTAATACTTTAATGTTTAGGCTCTATAATGATCAAAAGTCAATCAGTTTAGAGAATAAGACACTCAAGTACAATGGGAATTCTCCAACTCTATTGAATGAACTTATTTGAAACACTTATACAGTGTTTGAGACATATAGGCCCGCATATGACATATACGGCTTATAACATATACACCGTATATGTACATAAACGCTCTTATATGCTCATGTCTCGTATTTTACATTTAAAACCTATTTCCAATCTGAAATACATACAAAATATAAGAACCTAGCACTACACATTATTTTCTAACACCCCCCCCCCCCCCCCGCCTGAATATTGCTAGGTCTTGAAAGTCTTCACTATTCCATCCCAAAATGACTTGAACATCTTTAGAACTTTTATTGTTCTTAAATCGTTTGAAAGATTTCGGTTAGATAATCTTCAGACTTTGGATTTATCAAATTACCCATGTAGTCTTGACGACACCCAACCATCTAAACACTCAATATGTTGGCCATGGTCGGATCTAATATTGATTTGGTGAACAAAACTTTTTAAAGATCACCATCATATTATCCGATTCTATACAATATATTCTGATATAATGCATTATAGGCACGAATATACAGTCATCAGTAGATTATATACAAGACATAGTCTTGTGATTATCCTTTTCGTCCTTTCTTTATAAATCCTTGAAAAATCATCTTCTTCATCATCTTCTGAATTATCCCCCTCCATTTTACAAACCAACAAGATCTGGAACTACATATACAAACAATGAAATCTGATTTCACAGTGAACTTGATGGATTTAACAAGATTATCAATGTCATATAAACCCATTCATATGAAAAACGCAGCAGATTAATTAGTTTTAAATCTCGTTATTTTGATTGATATAAAACCTATTTTATATGTAAAACCCAAAAACCTGATCCATATACAAGAATACATGCTATCAAAATCAACAACCATAGGGTGTTTATGTAATACAACCTTTCAAGATGCAAGGAGGATGAAGAAGATGATGGTTGAATAGCTAGCCTTCAAGAGTGAAGAGCCTCAAGATTGTATACCCCCAAGCCACTAACAAACACCTTGTATTGCTAGGACTTGAACTTAGAACTCCTTGTTTTCCTCTACCTTGTCCGAAAATAGAGAAGAGAAAAGAAAGAGTTTTCTTGTGTTTGAGAGAGAGAAAGATGAGATTCAAATGCACCACCCTTGGACCAATAAGTCTATTGCATGTCCTTGATAATAACAATAATAATAAAAAGATGAGAGAGAGGGGGGAAAGGGGGGTTGGCCCTCTTTGGTCTCCCTCCCAAATTCAAACCTAAAAATATTATTTTGTTACTTATGTTATGTATATTTATCAAAAGGTAACATAACATGGCAACGAAACATGCATTATGTAACAAGTCTTTCATATTTGTTATTTAAACAACTTAAACAACAATGTGAAAATGTCTTCTCTCAAAATATAAATTATATGTACACAAGTGCAAATATCTAGAAACCCAATTTCTAAATATTCTAAGTGTTGATATTTATTTGTTAGATCATATCTCAAATAAATATCATGGGTGTTAGTCTAGCTTGTTATTGGGTATGACCCGACTTGGATCAGAATGTACTAGCCATATCAATTATAATATGTGTCTTGAGCAGATCGAGTCCAACAGAATTTTCCCGTATATGAAATCAACAACAAATGTTGACTTTTCAAACATTTGACCAAACAACTAATTGTCGATTTTTAGAAATTATTGACAATCAAGCTCAAATCATATCACACTCAAAAACTAATCATTCAAATTTACAACTCAAACAATTCAATCTTGACATTTACAAAAAAATTTAAAACTCGTTTAAACCAAAAACAATATCATTTTTTTAATAAAAATGAAATTCATTAGCTATTTACGAACATACCTGGAATTGATGATAACAGAATTATACTGTCTACTGGATGACATACCGGGAATGATTACTAAACTTGTTTCAATTTCATTTCAAGATGGGCTAAACGTTCATTCTTCAAACGAGGTCATTAAGATGAACTTGTTTTCACAAAGATTTTCAAAATTATGTGTTTTTTTAATTTATATTCCTTTAATCAAGATCACTAATTTGGACTTGGTCAAACTTGAGAGTGTGAATTTTACAAATTTTACAATTGTATGAACATATACGACGCATATGTTTATCAGACATATATGTGCGTATATCTTCATGTATTATTATATACCCCGTATACCTCATGATGATTATAATATACTCAGAAAATTCTAGTAGAGTGACTGTAGACGTGTTTACCGAGGTTGGCTGACAAAATGGTTGTTGTAGTAAAAAAACTCTGTGTTTATAAACTGCAAAAGCTAATATTACTCATTGCGTTATTGCAAAATAAGAAATATTAGGTATAATTCTGTTATCATCAATTCCAGGTATGTTGATGAGTTTGTATGATGCTTTTTAATATCTTTTTTGTTTAAAGACAATCAATAACAACACTTTTAAAATAAAGAAATTCAAACTATTTACGAACATATTTTGTGAGTTAGAGCAGGGAATCATATTGATTTAGCCGTTCCATCACAGTTTTATATTTCAACATTATTATAACTGGTGTTAAGTCCGTCATTGGTATTGTTTTCCACTTAAACTTTAACAACAAAACTTTCAGAAATTCCAGTGATCTGATTAAGGTTCAATTACGCACACAATATCAGGTAATGATCAACCTCTTATCTTGATTCAGGCTTATTTGGATTTTCAACATGTCACCCCAATATATACCCCCGTTATCAAGCCCATTTCAAATTTTTTAAACAACCTTCACCACAAAATATACCCCCGTTATTAAGCAATACCCCAAATTTCCTTTATCATGAATGAGTATGCACGATTTCATCTCTATGGCTTGGAGACATTGTATCTCCTGGAGGTTTCTTATTGGTATTAATACACGAGCAAGAGAGGAACAATGTATGGCAAACAGCATGGTCGATCAAGTCGGTAATGAATCTACACAAAGTACAGAAGTGATCAAGTTTAATGACTTATAATGGGTTCGCTTATAAAGCAATTTAATATTCACATTTGTGAATACCAAATGATACGCGTAAAGACTCAATGGTGTTCAAAAATATGAAGTGTCCCATCAATACAAGAATTAAGGCCATAAGACCATACACCATTGATGATCCAATCATTAATTGAAGTTTAAAACATTTCAATATTTTGGTGATCCACTAAAACATAAGGCTTGAGTATGACAGACTATTACATTTTTGCCTTCACTACCAAGACTTTTGTTAGAGAACTGACAACCCTTTCAACTTGGCTTGTTAAGTTTATATCACTTATTATTGCTTACTTTTTTTTTTTGTTTTAAATCCTACCAATGCATTAATACAATTAACACCACATACTTTTAAGCTTATTTTTTACTGGATTTAGAACTAGATGATCAATGTACTATCATCTTCCCGTTTTGCTGTAAAACTGATTTTGAGGAGCAATTTTTAATGTTTTTGACATTTTGACATTTTTAAATGTTTTTGGCTTTTTCAAAAATTTGAATGTTTTTGGATTTCCTATGAAATATCTCTCTGCAAACCCAAAATCCAACTTGAAAAACATATTTACGAAAACAAATTTGACTCTGATGAAATGTTATTTGAGATCGGAATCCATCACCTCGGGATCACCCGCTTTTCCACTTCACAATTTTTCATAACGTTAAGCTTTAACAAAAAAAATTATTTTTATCAAAACCTTTAGTAAAATGATCAGCCTTTTGCTCATCGGTGTGAACTTTATCTACGGTTATCAACTTCTTTCAATAGCAATCACGAATGATGTGATACCGTATTTTTATGTGTTTAGTTTTAGAGTGATTTATGGTATTTTTAGTGATAGAAATAGCTGCAGAATTTTCTACAAAGATAGGAGTGGTCAGAAAAATACAAACCATTATCGAGCATCTGTTGTTGAATCCAAATAAAATGAGAACAATAACACTATGCAGCTACATACGTAGACTTGGTTGTAATACCTTTCTATATATTCATAAATATAACTTTCATACATACTCTTGGATACGTTATTCATAAATGAAGAATATCATGATCAAGGATACTTACTGAGTAAGCATGTCAAGGAGTTGTTTCTCAGCATCGAAATGACTCCCTGGTTCTGAAGGTTTCTTCCTCTTGGGTGCTCCTAATTTGGCCTGAGTAGTAGCAGTTCGTGGCTCGGAGATGACTGTAGCCTTTGGAGCTTCATTCTTAATAAGTTGAGGAGTAATGAGGTTGTCAATGTCTTCCAAGGAGAACTTGCTAACTGACTTGCTGAATTTCTAAGCACCCACAGAGCATAAAAAATAGATAAGTTTCACATTTATTCGGGCTAGTTTGTCTCTGGTGGTTTGTTGGGGAAATAACAGGAATGCGTGTTCATCATCTTCGTATTAAGCCATCTGCAAATTTTACTCAGATTAGTCTATTTCTTATCAAAGATTGGCCAAGAAATTCGGAACAGTGTGTTAACCATGGTGTTGTGCTTCATAAAGCACAGCCCCATGTTTCAGCAAGCACAGTACCATGCTTTTACAAGCACGGCCCCATGCTGCAGGTCTTTGGCAGTTTAACCTAGAATCTGATTTTGAATTTTTGTTGACTAGAGGGTGACCACGGGTCGTGTTTCGTAAAGCACAGCCCGTGTTTCTAATCCTAAAACTATCATAAACAAGACTCGAACTTGTGATTCCAACCGGTTTTGACATGTTATTCGGGTTCAAGTGTTTAACAAATCATCCAAGATCCGAACCTGAATCGTTTTTCTTAACAAAAAACAAGTGTAAACCTATCTAACAATTCATTATGCTAGATCTAAACAATTAACCCATCTAATTTCCAGGTTTGTACCCGATTTTATCAATTGGTTCGATTTGGGTTTGATTTAGACATGGAATGATGAATTTAAACATTAGATTTGTTAAATTAACATACCTTTGGTTGGAAATTGAAGATTTGAGGCAAAGATTTGTGAAATTGGTGAAAGGTCAGCGGTTTTTTGTGTTAGCACAAAGTGGTGTTAGGGTTAAGTAAATGGAAAATGTTATTTTTATGGAAAAATACGTAACTACACTTTAAACAATAGCACGACCTCGTGCTTTATGAAGCACGGTACTGTTCTGTAGGTAGCTGTCAGTTTACTTTTTATTTGTTGTTTATTTGTGGATCTGGTTCGTTTTTTTAACTGATATTCTTTAAGGATTAAAAGTTAAGATAAAAATTAAAAGTCCTAATCTTCATTAAACATAAAACACAGAATTAAACATAATTAGAAAGGAAAAGTAAACAACAATCTCGAATCACGAAACATAAAACTAGCAAGAGTAACTCCTAAAGAGACAAAGTCTGGACTTCTAACGACCACCATTCCCGAACAAGTCTTGAATGTGTGGTGGGGCTCTTTTAGCTTCCAAGAGCTCGGAAAGCCTTTTATCATGCTTCGCGATCTCCCGGTTAAGATAATTGAGCTTGAAATCCTCATCCTTGTTGTGGCTATCCACAACATGGAAATTCTCAAACCGCAGTAGTTTGACTTTGTTGGTCAGCTCAATTAGACGAGCCTCAGTTTGGATGTTACTTTCGACTTGGTCTCTCACAATGCATTGGAGCCTCATGATTTCTTCCTAAAGTTTTAAGGAAGAATCACCATGCTTGCCCCTTCTCACTGGTCTCCATTCCATTTTCTTACTTTCCAATTCAGTAAACTTGTGTTTTGAATGAATGGAACAGTGAGTTTTTGCATGCATTATATAGAGACTGTAACGTCGAGCACGGCCCTGTGCTTCTTGGAGCACGGCCCCGCGCTGCTAGGGGGATAAATTTTTCTGATTCAGAGAATTGTACGGAGTCAGCACGTATCATGCTGAATATTCTAGGG
Organism: Bidens hawaiensis; assembly: GCF_021521415.1. Lineage (NCBI taxonomy): Eukaryota > Viridiplantae > Streptophyta > Magnoliopsida > Asterales > Asteraceae > Bidens > Bidens hawaiensis. Next base: position 144,994 of record NW_027505352.1, read on the forward strand.
TGACCAGAGCCCCGTGCTTCAAGAAGCACGGCGCCATGCTTTTTGTCACTGAAATTTTATTTCATTTTTTAGCCAAACGCGAGAGCCAGAATTTTTAGAATGATGTTTAACATGTTATTTTAACAGTATGCTCATCCTAAAATTACTTTTCATTAAAAATAAAAGTCCTAAAACAATTATGGGATAAGCCCATTTTCCTTAGAAATGAAAAATTACGCGGGTTAAGCTCGAGGGTCCTAGCACAATGTGCCTAGTTCACTTGTTTACACATGAAAACAGAAAAATTAAGGTTCCTAGATCTCTTCGAAGGGTTCTCCTCCGCCGAATGGTCCTGGTGACGGAAAGTGCGTGAAGCCGAGAACTTGAAACTGGAGTTGTTCGTTAACGTCGCGAATCTCCATTTTCATATTCTCCACCGATTTGGTTAGTTGAAAGAGATGCATCTCTGCATGGAGATTCATTTCGGTGAGTTCTTTGACGAGTTCTTGAAGCTTCATCAAAAGCTCTGTTTTGGATACGTGTCGGGTTTCGTTCCTCGGTTGGCGAGGATTGGGGATTGTTCGCTCATCTCAGTAGGCCTGTTGTGATCTCAGGAGGGGACTGTTTGTATTTGGGTTGGTGCAAGAAATGCATTGGAAAAGGGGTCCTTTTATTACCAACCAGTTGCCAGGTGCGGCCCCGTGCTTGTAGAAGCACGGCCCCGTGTTTTTGTTCTGACAATTGTGTTACAAACCAGTTTAACTGAGATTTTTGTAGCGAAAATTCCGGCCCGCACTTTGTGGCATGGGACCGTGCTTCTAGGAGCACGACCCCGTGTTTTTGGTACTAAAATATTTTTATTTATTTATTTTTTTCATGTAAAACAAAGGAACATATTTACAAGGCCTAGTTTAACTAAGGTGTTGGTGCATTTTGTGACCGTCGCTATGCAATTCTGATCAGCGGAAACGAAGTACGAAGTTAGAACAACTTCGCCGTAGGCGAAGTTATAACAACTTCGCCGTAGGCGAAGTTGTAACAACTTCTGCCATAGGCGAAGTTAGAATAACTTCGCCATAGGCGAAGTTATAACAACTTCGCCTATAGGCCCAAGCCCGCGAAGTTTATATATATATACGTGTGTCTTGTTTAGGTTTAGAAATCCAGAATTTAGTGTGTGTTTTGAGTAGTTTGTTTGTTTAGAGAGAGTAAGAGACAAGGAGAGTCGTGTGAGACGACCCGAGGTAGAGCTCACCTCGGGTCAGTCGTGTTTTCTGTTTGGTTACGGTATGTAACGTGTTTTGATTATTATATAAGAATCTGCAGATTTGATTATCCCGTTCTTGTATTTGTTCGTGTACGTGTTTGTGTTCTTCATCTTTACACCAATAAACGAGTCTAGGAGGATTCCGCACTCCTAGACCTCGTGCGGATCTCGTATCTCTCGGCGACGCCCCGGGGGGACTTACATGTGGTATCAGAGCCTTAGGCTCTTATGCTATGGTTCGAGATCGGCGTTTTGGTGTTTCTGGCACGAATCTGATGCGTTCTTGGCTGAACAGCGCCGCAGGCGAAGGTAATGATATACAGACGTGTGTGAGTCGAGAGACGTGAGAACCAGAGAGTATTGAGTCTGTATTCAGTGATTATATCACGTGTTTCGGTTATAATATAACGTGTGTTCGTTTATTCGTATCGTGTGTTTGTTTGATTCGTGTATTACGCTCATAACAACCTACGCAGGGATTCCGCACCTGTGTAGATCGAGATATCCCGTGCAGATCCATCCAGGGAACCTACAATTGGTATCAGAGCGAAGTTCTCTACAACTCCGCCTACCTCCTAAGTTCGCTTACCTCAAGCGAAGTTATGGGATTCAGGTGAAGTTGCCGTCACTGTTCGTAGGGTTTCGGCGATGTTATTGGCCAGGCGAAGTTATGGGGTTCAGGCGAAGTTGTCGCTTAAATTTTAGGGTTTAGGCGAAGATATAAAGTTAAGCGAAGTTTATCCACAACTTCGCCTACCTCACAAGTTCGCTTATCAGTCAGGCGATGTTATGGAATAGGCGAAGTTATGGACAGGCGAAGTTGACTTTAGGCGAAGTTAACGAGAAAAAAAAAGTGTGTTTTGGAGTTTTCGTCTGTATGGCCAGGTGTACACGATTATTGTGAGACCGGAGATGTTGTTCCGTCAACGAGTGAAACTTGTTATCTCTGGGTCTTACGTGTGGACAAATACGTGTCAACTCTGGATATGGAGTTGAGTCTGTGAATGGGATATTGATTGAAACTGGATATTGACACATATTTGTGTGTTTGTGGGCAATGAAATTGTTGTTGTTCGAGGTTGACCAACTGAAGAAAGTCAAATTGAACTGAAGGTTTTTGTCATTACTGGATTGCAGTCAGAGCATATTATTTATGTTATTTTCAAGGCGTTCGAGAATTGGATCCTGAAACGTGATGCTTATTTATTAGAGTGAAAATTCTGGAACAAGTTGGATTTAATCGGGAACTAAAGTGTTTATGTTCTTGATCGTTATCCCTGGTGATTGAAGATGCTTCGGATTAATTAATGGTCATGTGTTAGATTCTGTCAAGGTGGTTTTGTGATGAAATTGACCACTTGATGTTGAGTAGTTGAAGATTAAACCTTCTCGTATGCCGACGAGTTGGTGAAGTTGTGGAGGAAGCCCAACTTCACGTGTTGGTGAAGTCAGATGGACTCACCTGATTGGTTGAGATGATCTATTGGCACGAGTATGCATGCATTTCAAAGACCTCAATCGTTATAGTCGGAGAAGCTTACACTGAAGGGAAGATCTGATATGGAAGACGCTGGGTGATTGGTAGATTTGTGAAGCTACATGACAGATTCAGACACGGCTGGTTGACTGCAAACAGAAGATCATCAGTTAAGAGGGGGACTGTTGGTGCATGTTGTGTAACAGATGATCTTTTGTGTTTGTTAGAATTGAGAGCAACGGTCAAAGGGGAGACTGTTGGTGCATTTTGTGACCGTCGCTATGCAATTCTGATCAGCGGAAACGAAGTACGAAGTTAGAACAACTTCGCCATAGGCGAAGTTAGAATAACTTCGCCATAGGCGAAGTTATAACAACTTCGCCATAGGCGAAGTTATAACAACTTCGCCTACAGGCCCAAGCCCGCGAAGTTTATATATATATACGTGTGTCTTGTTTAGGTTTAGAAATCCAGAATTTAGTGTGTGTTTTGAGTAGTTTGTTTGTTTAGAGAGAGTAAGAGACAAGGAGAGTCGTGTGAGACGACCCGAGGTAGAGCTCACCTCGGGTCAGTCGTGTTTTCTGTTTGGTTACGGTATGTAACGTGTTTTGATTATTATATAAGAATCTGCAGATTTGATTATCCTGTTCTTGTATTTGTTCGTGTACGTGTTTGTGTTCTTCATCTTTACACCAATAAACGAGTCTAGGAGGATTCCGCACTCCTAGACCTCGTGCGGATCTCGTATCGATCGGCGACGCCCCGGGGGGACTTACATAAGGTCTTGGCAAGACCCTTCTGACGTTATCTTTATTCGTTCGGGCTTAGGATTAGTACCTCCGAAACTTCTTCGGATGGGCCATCGATGTATGGTTTTAACCGAATTTCATTGAATTTGAACTTGTGGCCATTAGAATTTGAAATCTCAACCGTCCCATAGTCAAAAAATTATTCAACTTCGTATGGACCTGTCCAGCGAGATTTCAGTTTTCCTGGGAAAAGACGTAGTCGTGTGTTGTATAACAGTACTCGATCGCAAATTCGAAGCTTCTTGTTTCCTTTCAAATGTGCGTCGTGTAAACGTTTAGTCTTTTTTTAAGACCAGGAGTTTTCATAGGCTAGTGCCCATAATTCTTCTAGCTCATTAATATGATCTTCTCGGTTTTTACTAGCGGATTTTAGATTAAAATTCACTGCTCGGAGAGCCCAATAAACTTTGTGTTTTAGTTCTATGGGTAGATAACATTCATTTCCATAAACGAGTCTGAAAGGTGTTGTTCATATGGGTGTTTTGTAAGATTTCCTAAGGGCCCATAAAACGTTATCTAACTTTTCCGCCTAATTTTTGCGATTCATTCCTATAGTTCTTTCAAGGATTCTCTTATTTCCCCATTTTGTGACTTCTACTTGCCCACATGTCTGAGGGTGATATGGTGTTGCCAGTCGGTGGTAGACTCCATATCTTGCTAAGACTTTGTCCATTAGTGTGTTACAGAAGTGAGTACCTCTGTCGCTAATTAGGGCTTTCGGAGAACCAAAGCGTGAAAATAACCTTTTCAGAAAACGTATAACTACTCAAGCGTCATTCGTGGGAAGAGCTTGTGCTTCTACCCATTTAGATAGGTAGTCGACTTCTACAAGGATGTACTTGTTTCCGAATTAGTTTTGAAATGGACCCACGAAATGTATTTCTCATACATCAAAGACTTCACATATCTGAATGCCCTTTTAAGCCATCTCATTTTTGGCTGAGATGTTTTCGGCTCTTTGACAAGAATCGCATGCTTGGATCAAAGCATGTGTGTCCTTATATATGGTGGGCCAGAAAAGTCCCGCATCAAACACTTTCCTAACCATGGTGGTGGTACTGTGGTGTCCACTCGTCGGTCCTTCATGGCAGTGTTTGAGGATATCCAATGCTTCCTTTCCTGATACACACCTATGAACAAATTGATTGGCACCTATCCTAAATAAATATGGATCTTCCCATAAATAGAACTTAATGTTAGAAAAGAACTTCTTCCGCTGTTGATGAGTTAGCACTTTCCTTAGGATTTAACAAGCCAAATAGTTTTCAAAATCAGCAAGCCAAGGACTTTCATCCTCCTCTTTCATGACTGCTTGGATATGCATGAGAACTTCATGTGGAAAATTATCGTTGATAATTTCTTTCTGAGGTTCTTCTGAAGCTGGGCATTCTAAGTGTGAAAGATTGTCTGCTGCTACATTTTCTGCTCCTTTCTTGTCCTTGACTTCTATGTCGAATTCTTGGAGTTAGTGACGATTTTTTTCCGCTATATATGTCACCAAAGGTCGCACCATTGTAGATGTTTTTTGGTGACACACAAAAAATCGTCACTGTAGCAAATAAAAATCAGTCACTATAGAGTAGAGGTGTCACTATAGACCAGTGAGTTTTGTTCCAGTTTTATAAAATAATGTCAATATAAACCCTTTTCAGTGACAAATGTTTTTTTGGTTTGTGGCAATATATCAACAATTGGTCACATGCAATTTTTTTTTGATGTGACGTTTTGCTTAAAATTTGTCACATTACACTACGTTTAGTGTGACATTTGGTTGGTACTTGATCACAATTAGAAACCAAGTTGTTAATCGAAGTGGTGACTATTACGTACCTTCTAGTGACATAACACAAATGAAAATGTGACCTAAAACGTTTATTATAAAATTGTCTGATTTTAGGTGTCACTCTTGTGTATCCTTTAGTCACACTAAGTTTGAAAATTTCTTGTCACATTTCCATTTAGTGACATATATTATGTAGTTACATGACCCTAACACACTTTTTGTCACACTATTATTAAATAAGTGTGAGTATATTTGTATTTTAATGACAAATACTTTTGAACAGTGTGACTATATGTAGTTAGTTATCACACAATTGTTAATCTAGGTTGTGACTATTACATATCTTTTCGTGATATAGCACCAATGAAAATGTGACCTAAAACGTTTAATATAAACTTGTCTTATTTTAAGTGTCACTGTTGTGTATCCTTTAGTCACACTAAGTTTCAAAATTTCTAGTTATATTTCCATTTAGTGACATATATTACGTAGTAAAATGACCCTAACACACTTGGTGTCACACTATTATTAAATAAATATGAGTTTATATGTATTTTAGTGACAAATAATATTGAACAGTGTGACGATATGTAGTTAGTTAACACACAATTGTTAATATAAGTTGTGACTATTACATACCTTCTAGTGACATAACACCAATGAAAATGTGACCTAAAACATTTAATATAAACTTGTCTGATTTTAGGTGTCACTGTTGTATATCCTTTAGTCACACTAAGTTTGAAAATTTATTGTTACATTTCCATTTAGTGGCATATATTATGTAGTTACATTACCCTAACACAATTGTTGTTAGACTATTATTAAATAAATGTGAGTAGTTTTGTATTTTAGTGAAAAATAAGCTTGAATAGTGTGACTGTCTGTAGTTAGTTCTCACACAATTGTTAATCTAAGTTGGTTCTCGCACAGTGTGACTATGTGTAGTTAGTTCTCACACAATGTGACTATGTGTAGTTTGTTCTCACACAATTGTTAATCTAAGTTGTGACTAATGCATACCTTCTAGTGACATCTCTTATTTTAAGTGTCACTGTTGTGCAACCTTCAATGACACTATCTTTGAATATTTGTTGTTACATTTCCCTTTAGTGACATATATTACGTAGTTATGTGACCCTATAACATACTTGTAGGCGGTGATTATATGTAGTTAGTTATCACACAATTGTTAACACAAAATTACGATTATATACCTTTTAGTGACATTTTTAAAATGTGACCAAAAATAATTATAATTACATGAATTTGATTGCATTTCACATTTAGTGACATTTGAGAAATAAGTATGATAATGGATAATATATAAATGAAACGTTACAAAAATATGATTAAAATAAAATAAAATTCTTCTACATATATATATATATTTTTAAACGGGAATAATTACAAATATGCATCCTAATCTAAATCTAACTAGTTGAATTAATTAAGTCAGCTTAGCTGCTGCATTAGTACTACTCTTGGTGAACTTCGATTTAAAATTATTCAACTGGAGATATTCTACTGTTCCTTTTGTTTTAGGTGTTTTTAACCTTTTAATCTTTTGGTTGATTCCGCTGTTGACCATCAACATGTTTAGTTGTTGACCCGCGTGTTTTGTCGTTTACCTTTTGAATTTCAATTTGTTGATCATCCTGTGTCAACACCATTTAAAAAAGGAAAAAAGCACCTAAGTTGTTTGAAATAGTTTAATAATTTAAAGACCATTATAAAAAGTAATTACAAAAACTCACATCAACAATGCAAAGATCCTTCGGCCAAGGAGCCAAACCGCCAACTGCCTCCCCGACTATTCACGCATCGGGTGTTTCATAAGGTAAAAATGTTGCATCTTGTATCGATCGGTCAATCGACACTTTGTAGCAGTCGTCTTGGACTGAAACATTGTGACATGTTAGTGGACATTCGGACAAGTAAATCGTACCAGAAGCGACAATGTTTCTCCTAGTCACACTTGATAGTCGACACTTGATAGTCTATAATAATTTTTGTCATTATATCATAAGAAAAAAAAGGAAAAAAAATACAAACACGTATTTGTAAAAGTGCTTACCCGTTCTCTTTTTGGTGAAGGGGTATTTACTGGCACAGGTGAGCTTTCCGTGTTTTTTGTGACGGTTTTGGCAGATTCCTAAATAACAATTTATAATTCCCACAATTAATTAATGAAGATTGTAAATTACCGAAGTATTTAAAGAATAACTTACGATTGAGTTTCTCATGTGTATAATGTTTCCTTTTGAGTGCAGCTGAAGTGGCTCGGTCATTCTTACTGGATAAACTTGTAGTTTTTTTCAGTTGGAATCCACCTAATTGACTTAGAGACTGATTTCCAGGACCTGTCTCATTTCCCTGATCAAATACTCATATTTAAAGTACAATGTTATAATACAATTGAAGTATATCATCAGTACAATAATATTAAAATAAAATAATAAGTTACTAGAGTTATGTTAACCTTTGTGGACTGTTTCAGTTGAAGTATATCATCAGTTTGATTCTGTTGGGACTTACTTGAATGACTCGGAGACTGCTTTTCATGAGCACAGTGGATTAGCATGTTTAAAGTACAGTCTTTATATAGACAGATTCACTTACTTGCAGTTGATTCAGTTTTGTCCCCACCTAAATCACCTATATAGCAAGGCTGGATAGTAACGCTCTCATTTCAGCTTGTTGTTTATCAAGGGCATTTTTCATCGACATAAGTTCTTCACCTTGTTTCTGTCTTTCTTGTCTCTCTTTTTCCTTTTTGTCTCTCTCAGACTGGACCATAAGTTTAAGCTCCTTTATTTATTCTTTTATCAATCCTCTAACTCGACGTGGACCGTGAAGATATATAGAAGACATTACTCTGGTTCCTACCCCTCTTACGCAACCACGTTTTTCGTGGCCAAAGACCAGTGTCAAGGCATCTATACAGGGAATGTTTAAAGAATAAAACATTTATCATTTTTTCTTCAAGAGTAGCATATCAACCTCTTCCCAACCAGTGGTTGTAACGCGACTTTGCACAAGCTTCTTTCCTTAAGATCGACGAATCCTTCATGAAAATTAAATCTCAAATATGTCAATTCTTAATCTCACATATTTTCAAATCTAGCTTAAATTTTATAAACATTTACCTTGAATTTATCGGATTGTTTACACGCGACAAAGTTGTCCTAATGATCTTGATTAAGGATTATTGTCCGAAACCGTCTTGGAATTTTAGCTAACTTCTCTGGTTTGCCTAGGTTGGGGTGTATATCCTGTTTATATACCCTACTTGTAAAGCTTCTTAACAGCAAACCGAGATGAGTCATTACAACTTTTCTTTTGTCTTCGTTTACTTCGTAATAACACTGACATAACAATTACAATTAGAACAGAACATAATGTTTGCAAACAATTAATTGATCAGGAATTTTACCGTAATCTCTTCCCACAACTTATCCCTTAGTTCTTTGGATGCTTCCCTCCATGTAAGAACACTGAAATTCCCTTTCTCCCTGACCAGATCTCCTAAGAAAATCACGAATTCAGATATGTACTTTCCACTAAACCTACCAAACGCATCGAACTTGACTTTATGTTTTTTCCCACCAGAATTTGTGTAGGCACTTCGCATCTTTGACAGTCTGGTCAATCCCCTTTTCTTTTTATCATTGGCATCATTGAATTTATGTTCGTTCTCGTCATACGAGGGACTCATATCAGAGTCACTCGAATCATCATGAGATTCTTCATTATACAGGTATTCCAAGGCATCATTCCCTTCATATATTCCTTCCAATTCCATGACCTACGAGCCAAAGTAACATGCAAATGAGAGTTGTTGATTACAAATAAACATATACACAAATTTTCACATGCATTCATAGTTGTTGAACACATATAAATCATCACAAACCTTAGTAGAAGAATATGAATTGCTTGATGACAAATCTGTGTATTTCTGAAAATTGTCAATCGAGTTCTAGAACGGAAACCGCCAACAGATGTGGAATGAATCATTATGACCATGTTTCCGTAACAATAGGAGTGTAATTTGTTCATGGCGGCAATGTGAAATTTTCAATTTTTGTTAACTTTCAATTAAACATTGATTAACGGCGCCATTTTAGAATCCGATTAATATTAAACAGTCATTATTAAGCAAGATTTGTAAATTTGGGAGGGAAATATTTTGAGAAATTTGAAATTATGGTCGACCAGTCAGTTTTAGCTGTCATTAATTATCAATATCTTTTTATAATTTGTAAATATTACTCTTATAAATAGATAATGTAAATTTATATAATGTTACTCTTATAAATTATGTTACTCTTATAACTACATTAATTATCATTATCTTTTTACAATTTATAAATGCTACCTTTATAATGTTACTCTTATAAATACATAATGTAAATTTATATAGCGAAATCCGACCGACACCCACATTTTTTTATTACCGACCCCAGTTTATTTTTATTAAAGACCCCAATCTTCCTATTGTCATTTAGTTTTTAAGAATATTAGCTAACATTTTTTAAAAAATTTAAAATTTTAAAATAATTATAACAAAAATAGAAGTTCTTATAATTCTATAATTACGAGTTGGACTTAAGTATTTAACCAAATCTAATTCCAAAATAAATTGGTCCATTAATTAAAAACATGGCCTTTTAACCATTTAACTAACTCAAATCATACCTCCAATTGTTTAAAAGAAAAGTAATTTGTTATCCTACCAAACACGATGTTTAACAATCCGAATTTGAGCGGCATTTAGCTCGACATTTAACAAATTCGATTGGGGATAATAGAGTTCAATTGGGGATAACAAAGTCCTACTGCGTATAATAGAGTCCAATTAGGGATTACAGATTCCAATGGCGTAAAACAGAGTCCAATTAGGGGGTAACAGTGTCCAATTAGGGATAATAGAGTCCAATTGTGGGTAACAGTGTCCATTTGTGGACAACAAAGTGTCCAATTGGGGATAATATAGTCCAATTGGGTATAACAAAGTACAATTGGGGATAATCGACTCCAATTGGGGATAAAAAACTCCAGTTGGGTATAATAGAGTCCAACTGGGATAACATAGTACAATTAGGGATAACAGATTCCAATGGGGGTATAACATAGTTTAGTTGGGGATAACAGTGTCCAATTCGGGATAACAGTATCCAATTGGGCATAATAGAGTCGAATTGGGGATAACAAAGTCCAGTTGGGTATAACAAAGTCAAATTGGTATAACATAGTACGATTGGGGATAATATTGTCCAATTGGAGATAACAGAGTCTAATTGGGGATAATAGAGTCCAATTGGGGATAGCAAAGTCCAACTGGGGATAATAGATTCCAATGCGGTATAACATAGTTCAATTGGGGATAACAGTATCCAATTGGGTATAATAGAGTCCAATTGGATAACTGAGTCCAATATGACCCTATTATCAATGATTAGACTCTCTTATCCCAGTATGACTCTGTTATCCCCAATCAGACTCTTTTATCCCTGATCGGACTCTATTATCCTCAATTAGACTATATTATCCCCATTCGGCTCAAAATGGGTTGACAAATTTAAAGAGATGAGTGGATGGGGTGAGTGTCTCAACGAAAAAAGAATGTTCGGGTTTAAATGGGTTTTGGATTGAAAGGAGTTCGGTTTGTGTATTATTTTTTATTTAATTTATTTCAAAAATAATAATAAAAAAGTCACAACTCATAATATAAATCATGGGTCGTAGGTTTGACCCTTGAGTCGTTTCCTCCGAAATCTAAACACAACTCACGTAGGTTCGACCTAATTGATGAACATACGACAACGTAGATTTGACCCATGACCCGTTTCCACCCAAATCTAAACACAACTCATGTAGGTTCGACCTAACTGATAAACGTACGACAACGTAGGTTCGACCTATGACTCATGACCATTTCCACCAAAATCTAGGCACAAATCACATAGGTTCGACCTAATTGATAAACATACGACAACGTAGGTTCGACCCATGACCCATTTCGACCCAAATCTAAACACAAGTCACGTAGGTTTGACCTAATTGATAAACATATGAAAACTTAGGTTTGATCCATGACCCGTTTCCACCCAAATCTAAAAACAACTCACATAGGTTCGACCTAATTGATAATTCATATGACAACATAGATTTGACCTCTGTGAGAAATACAAAATAAGGTATGTTTTATTTCCTTATGTTGGGTTATAAGTAGAGTAATTATGTTAATATACTAATTGATAAGAATAATTACTTATTTGGTTTAATTATGAGTAGAATAGGTATGTTGTTTGATTAATTGATAAGAATAATTACTTATTTGGTTTAATTATGTTAATAATGGTGATTTCAAATATGGACAAGTCTTGGATGGCAATGAATAGTAACAGAAAGGTTTATATGGATGGAGTTTTACTTCGGAATTACCAACTGATGCCGCCCAAATAGTAAATATGGTTGAAGCTACAGAAGAAAACTTCACTGATGACCGTGATTATGCAAAGTTCGTAAAACTAGTTGAAGATGCTGAGAAGCCACTTTACAAAGGCTGTCCCAACTTCACGAAGTTGTCTGCGCTGGTACAACTTTTCAACGTGAAGAGCAAGTATGAAGTTCTGGATAAATGCTTTACAGAAATCATGCTTTTCGTTAAGAAGATGCTACCAAAAGGTAATGAAATGGCTAGTAGTACATATGCCGTTAAGAGAACATTCAAAGCAATGAGGTCAGGTTATAACAAAATACACGCCTGCATTAACGATTGCATTCTTTACAGGGGACTGTACGAAAAATATGAAGTATGTCCCACTTGTGGAAAATCAAGATGGAAGGAAGATGATATTAAAAAAGTAACATACAATACAATTCCAGCGAAAATATTATGGTACTTTCCCATAATTCCACGGATTAAACAACTTTTTCAATCACCGACGACTGCACGACATTTGATATGGCACGCGAAAAGTAGAATAAAGGGCAATGTTTTACATCACCCGGCGGATTCACCCGCATGGGCTGTTATTGATGACAGATATGAATTCACTAAACTAGATCCAAGAAGTTTGCGGCTAAGCATTGCAGCTGATGGGGTGGATGTTCATAGAGGAAATCGACACCACAGTGTCCGGACAGTTTTAGCTGTCATTTACAACCTTCCACCATGGCTGTGTATGAAAAGGAAGTTCATCATGCTATCGTTATTGTTATAGGGGACACCAGGTAATAATATTGATGTATTTTTAGCACCGTTGATTGAAGATCTAGAACATTTATTTGATAAGGGGGTAGAAACATACAATCCATATGCCCGAGAAAGGTTTACGCTACATGTTGTTATGTTATGGACCATAAACGATTATCCCGCCTTTGGTACACTTTGTGATTGTCCATATAGTGGCTTCTTTGGTTGTGTGGTAAGGAAACAAACTGTGTTAGACTAAAAAAGATCAAATAAGCATAGCTATGGTGGCCACTTGCGGTATCTACCATATGACCACCCATTCAGAAAGAAAAATAAAGGATTCGATGGAACACAAGAGTTTCGAAGTGAACCAATACATAAAAACAGGGTAGAAATATATAACGAGATGCAATATTGCATAAACATTTGGGGTAAGGGCCACAAGAACAATGCATCAACCTTGCAACAAGCTTCGAACGGGAGATGTGGGAAATTAAAAAAACAAAGGGGAACAAAATAATCAAATACAACAGAAAAGGCAGCAACGGTAAACCCTACTGGAAGAAAATTAATATTTGGCATCAGAAACTTAGATATTGGCTGTTTAATTCTGTCAACCATTGTATAGATTTTATGCATGTTGAAAATAATGTGGCACAGAGTCTGATTGGAACACTGTTAAACATTCCGGGAAAGACGAAAGATGGATTGGAGGCTCAACTCGATCTAGATGATATGCACTTAAGGTCAGTGCTACAACCCAAGAGAGACGGCACGAACATTAGGCTTCCACCTGCGAGTTACGCATTAACAACAAAAGAAAAAAGACAAGTTTTGCGACACATTGTACATGTTAAGGGTCCCACAAGGGTATTGTTCAAATTTTGCTAGTTTGGTTAGTCTAAAGGACAGGAAGCAAATTGGACTTAAATCACACGACTATCACATGCTTATGCAACAGTTTTTTTCCCCTTGCAATACGATCTATTATGCCACAACCCACAAGATATGCTATAATAAGGTATTGTTCTTATTTTTATATTCATATCACCATATCACTCCTTAATTTTTTGGTAAGTTGGAATACAACATGTGGTTACGTGACCGTATACTTTTTTATTTCAAGTTCCTTTTTTTTCAAATCAGTTTGTAGCAAGGAGATCGAGGTCGAGGAGGTTGACAAATTGGAGGTAGATTTGTTTGTGACATTGTGCCTTCTCGAGAAATGCTTCCCTCCATCATTTTTTGATGCTATGGTTCATTTAACCATGCACATTTCTAGGGAAGTTAAGTTATGTGGTCCCGTATGCTTTCGGTGGCTGTATCCATTTGAAAGGTGTATGAAGGTTATTAAGGGGCATGTGCGAAACAAAAATAAGCCAGAAGATGCATTGCTGAACAGAATGTTGCTGAGGAGACGATTGAGTTCTTGAGCGAATTCAAAAAAGACTTGAAGACTATTGGTATTCCTACCAGCTTTAGGAACTCGATGAAAATAAGAATAGAGAAGTAATAAAGACGGAGTCCCACTTTCAACGGGCAAATCGATGGACGACATTTCTTTAGAGCTGTTCTTGAAAGCACATCTCTATGTGCTGCAAAATACACCCAAAATTGTTCCTTATATATAGTAAGTATTAAGTACATGGATTATATTATTTTATTTTCTACTACACGGTGTATAAAATTCATCAATATTTATTTACAGTCGATACATGGCATTTCTTGAACAACAACATCCTCACAAGAAAACAGCATGGCTAGAGAAAGAGCACAGCTTAAAGTTTGGTATGTTGTTACGATGTGGGGTGCGTACGTATACTACATATTTCATAAAGGCCGTACTAGTTAAGTATTTATTATATTTGATCACCCTTGTAGTATATATGTATCAGGTTTAGAGAGAGTTAACGGAATCGTGAGAAAGTATATCAGAGACCGTAAGGTGGATTTCATATGGACCAAATAGAAACGTATTGAGAAGGTAAAGTGCACCAGAACAGTGGGGTTAGTGTAGTAGCAAATGACTTGCACATTTCTAGAGAAGTTAAAACCTACGCCGAGACAAGCTATTATGGGGTTTTACAGGATATATGGGTACTTGATTACCATTTTAGAAAAATCCCGATGTTCAAGTGTGAATGGGTTGACAATAAAAACGGGGTAAAGAGAGACGAACGTGGGTACACATTTGTTGAATTTAGTAGATTAGGACACAAGAATGATCCTTTCATATTGGGCTCACAAGCACGACAAGTTTTTTATGTGACAGACCAGCTCGATAAAAAAATGTCAGTAGTAATCAAGAATCCTCCAACAACTTATACACATGCGTACGAAGATGAGGAGTTTAGTACGGTGATTACTTATGAGAATGAAAATGTATTACTTTTGTAGACAAAAAAGATTCGTGGAAGGAATCCCGAGATTACTATTGCCGCAATGACGGTCGGGATTTAATTATACGTACTAAGGTATGCATTTCTTTCTTGATAATCTACTGATGCATTTGTTAAATCTGAAACGTTAAGTTGTCAACATGTACATTTGTACAAGTTTAGCTAACGCTTACATTTGATTGTATCAGGCACAAGTGGACCCTTTTTGATTATCACAGACGTCGACCATTGGCTCGCATCATTACTTAATATTTGACTAGTATAATATAGTTGTAATATATTATGTAATATGTTCTCATTATTGGTTAAGTCTCATTATTATGTAATATTTTCTCATTATATGTTGAATCTCATTATTAATTATTATGTAAATAAACATGTTTAAATTTGGATTTGGAAAGATATGATATGTTAAGCTATTTAAAAAGGTGATTGGATGTTATAGGGACTAGATCATCATTGAATGATTTCCGGCTAGCAAGTTAGCCGTAATTCTTAGCCATGTACACATTAACCTAAGTGATTTGATTTATATCATAATTAACTAGGAATTATAAAAGACAATATTTAATTGACAATAATATCTTATTTTCTTCATATAAAATAAAATATTGTTTTACCTTAACTACATCAGGCAATATTTAATTAACATAAACTAAAACCATATCAAAACTAACATTCATTCATATAATTAATAAGTAGTAGATACAAAAACCTAATGTCAAGAAATATATAATTTTACATTGAAATAAAATATCTAATTAACAAGATAGATTGTGAACATTGATTGGTCGTTTTATATATATTAATATAAAACTCGTTTTATATATAAAACCTAAGCACCGGATCCATATACCAATTACATGCTCACCAAAACAACATCCATAGGGGAGTTATGTAATACAACCTTTCAAGATGCAAGAAGATGAAGAAGATGACGGTTTGAACGGCTTGCCTTCAATGGAGAAGAGCCTCAAGCTTGTATACCCTCCAAGCCTTCAACAAACACCTTATATGCAATGATTTGTTCTTAGAAAACCTCCATACATGTTCTTGTTCTTCCTTGGCCGAAAATGGAGGAAGAGAGAAAAGGTTTTTGCTTCTTGTGTATGTGTGTGTGAGAGAGAGAAAGTACTTATGAGACCCTTGTTTATGTGACCAAGACGAAAATGCCAAAGATTAGTCTTACTCAAATACATTTTGAGTTTCTTGATGTTTGATTGGTAGAATGTGTTATCAAAGGATGTGTTATCATGAACTAATTTATAAATGCCATTAGACGGCAAAGCTTTAAAATAAATGACATCATTCATGAAAACACAAATAACAAACATCAAATCATAACCATATTGTCTTAAAAGAGAAACGGAGATAATATTCCTAGTCAAACTAGAAGCATACAAAATATTTTTCAAAATAACTGTCACACCCTCAAAATCCACTAACGGAGTTTTACCGTCAGAGGGTGTGAACTAACAGGATCCGAATCATTAGTTATAATCAAACCATTAAAACGTTTAAATGAAAATAAGTGCGGAAGCGTAAAAACTAAAAGACAAAAGTTGCGTCACGCAGGACGACTTAAAACCCAAGTAATAATAGTTAAAAACATGTTTGCATATCAGAATGTTCAAAACCATGCATGATCCTATACCGCGCGCCCGCCTCGGCTACCTGAGAATAACATACTAAAAGTGTCAACACAAGGTTGGTGAGTTCACAAGTTTATATAAAATAAAGCGTTTAGCGTTTTGCATTTAGCGTTTTGTGTTCAGCGTGTTGCGTTCAGCGTTTTGCTTTACCAGATAGTGTTAAATCAATTATATATCTATAGGTAGCTAGCCTATAAAACAAGTATCACTAAGTGTTCGACACCGAAGCTGACTGTTTATCATTTGCCTTGCCACCAGGTCATCCAGACCATGGTATGTGTTTAGCCAAGATTACACCCACTCGACCTCCATTCGAGTTTAGCGTTGGGTGGGGTTTGTCAAACCCAGTAGTACTACTCAACAATGACTCGCTATTATCCAATATTAAACGGTTCGATGTGAATGAAGGACTTTAGTTAACACGTTTGCCACTTAGTCTTTACAAGTGATATATAATCTATATTAACAAAATCTTAAATGCGTTTTCGGAGTATGTTATCTCCCCCAAGTGAAAAGCGTTTAAAAAGTTTAAAAAGGGGAAAGTGAAACTCACTGTTTGCGAAGAATTCCCAAAATAAATCACCAAGTGATGCGCGTCACAGAAAACTCTCTCTAGCGTTCTAAAACAACAAGGAGATTTTCTAAGTATCGGAACTAATATCGAGTCTCTAGACCCGGCACATAATTCCTAATCACAAGATACGTTTCATGTTTGTTTGTGAATCGTGTGTGACTTAACGAGTACATTTGTGATACGATACGTGTGTGAGCAATTATTTACGTGTCATGTATTAATAATGTACATCACTAGCAATTACTCCCCGTAAGGGCAATTTGGTCACACATAACAATTAACTAGCAATTATTCCCCGTAAGGGCAATTTGGTCACACATAACAATTAACTAGCAATTATTCCCCGCAAGAGAAATTTGGTCAAAACACGACAACTATTTAGCAAGTATTCCCCGCAGGGGCAAATTGGTCAAAACATAACAATTAACTAGCAATTATCATGTTTCATGCATTTTCACAAAATTCAGCAGCTAGTTTCACCGAAACAGAAATTCTACTTGAAAGATTGTACTATTCCACTGATCGTAGCATCTCAATTAATTTACCAAAAATCATCACTAAAGTATGCATGTGTTTGGTTTCCAGAACATATTTTATTTTATTTTTATTCCACATAGATTTCTCATAATGATCAAAACACTACAGCAAGCTTATAACAATCAAATTCATGCGCAACAGAATATTATTTGAAATTCCTGTTAAATGAAAAATCCAACAAATGCAAGACCACTTGGGTTTGCTTCCTAACTCAACAAGACAACTTCCAGAAGTGGAACCAACCCAATTGGTCTCGTAGTTCATGAGATATAACATTTACAAAACAACCTAACAGCAGGTCTAACAACTCAGCTTTGCACAATGTTTTTGTAAAATCATAAAGGTTAACTTTTACACGTCCAAAAATTGCAAATTTATATTCTTTAGAAACTAGACTCAACCTAG
Organism: Bidens hawaiensis; assembly: GCF_021521415.1. Taxonomy (NCBI): domain Eukaryota; kingdom Viridiplantae; phylum Streptophyta; class Magnoliopsida; order Asterales; family Asteraceae; genus Bidens; species Bidens hawaiensis. The sequence goes on from NW_027505352.1 coordinate 163,080, forward strand.
TTTACTGTAGTATCAATAATCTCAACCAATTTTTACATTTACACCCAGATACAGTCAATTGAACATCAACAACACAATCTGTCCAGAAACTGTTTGCAACAAAACTCAACATATTAACCATCTATAGACCATAATCCGTTCATATAACACTCTAATCACCATAATAACTATCCATGCATATCAATTACACATTACATCCATGATTAGGGTTTTACTTGAACTCAAAATCAAGAAACAAACGATTAACATGCAATAACACCAATACTAGCTATCAATTCAACCATCAATACATCTTTCAATCAAAACAAGACACATGAACATAATTACATATAAAAATCGGACCTAGGGTTTATAATTAACCCATTAAAATCGAAATTAAGCATAGAGGATGCATAGGATAGTTGTTTATACCTTCCTAGCACCTTAATCTTCAATCAAACTTGAACAATCTTGATTGTATGTGTGTGTATGAGGGCCGATCGCAAGGGAGAAGTGGGAGAGGGGCTGCCATCGGTTTGGGAGAGAAAGCAAGAGGAGAGTTAGGGTTTTAGGTTTATATTAATAATAATAATATAATACACTTTGGTCCCTTAACTTTCAAATGTTACTTTACTAGCTTAATTAACTAATTCTTGCACCTTGAATTAACGTTTATAACAATGTTATCACATAACACATAAGTCTAACACATAATTATCCCATAATTATTGTTTTGACGTTTTTCGTTTATTCACCAATTTTTTGCGTCAACTCGTTTGCGTTTCGGGGCAATTCCCGAAAGACAACACATGTAGTAAGTGTCAAGCGTCATTTAAACCCTAGTTTAAATGTAATGAGGTGTGCGTTATAGGTTCAGTGATCTAAAGTTTGAATTGACGGAGTTGAGTTAACGGAGTTAACCTGAAATTGACGATTGTCACAATAACATCAAATCATAACCATATGGTTCCGCTTTAGCCTTTCCTTTGAACTTACCCTTGACGTGTACCTTACCTTTGGCAAACTTTGCCTTAGGTTCCGGGTGATGCCTCTTCTTATTGCCACCTTCATTGATCGTGAGAACCCTGTAAAACCTTTTTACCCATTCCCGCTTCAGCCGTTTTGAGCATTGTGTGAAGCTCACCAATGCTCTTGTCCCATCCATTCATGTTGTAGTTCATGAAAAAAGTCTCAAACATTTTAATTAGGCCATTAAGGATCATATCTGTGGCTAACTCTTTTGAGATGGGACAATTTAGCTGTTCAAGTCGATCAATGTGGCTTTTCATCTTAAGCACATAAGATGAAACCAATTGGGTTTCTTACATATGACATGCATGAAGCGCTCGAACCATTTCGAAGCGTTCCACCCTAGTTTGAGTAAGGAACATTTCCTTAAGTTGGGTGATCATGTCATATGCCCCATGATGTTCAAAATTCTTTTGAATCTCGGGAATCATAGTTCCCAACATGAGACAAGAAACTTGCACCGAATCCTGGGTGTATTTCAACCAATCGTTATAGGCATCTAAATCATTAATGTTTGGTTCATCGGGAATAGGATCATCCAATATGTAGGATTTCTTTTCTTGTTTGACAACAATTCTCAAATTTCGATACCAATCCATAAAATTGTTATAGTTAAGACGACCCTTGTCAAGTATAGCTCTTAGTGACAGGTTATGCATGGGTGGGATAATTGCATTAGGTGGATTATTGATTGCGGACATATACATAATTTAACAAAGCTCAATTTTAGTATTTTCGATATCAATTAGGTAATTTTAATCTTTAATACCCTTTATGTCTTTAAGAAAATTAATGATTAAAAAATCTAGAACCCAACGTTACATTCATATAGTAGTTAGGTGACCTTTATCCTACTATTGAATTGACAAGGTAGTCAATGTTTGACTATCGCAACCCTTTGCAACTTCTAGTTTTATGTGATCTGTTAAACATCATATGTTTAGTTGGCATGTTTAATCCCATCAACACCTTTGTACGCCATGCTTCGGTGACCCTATTCACATGGTTTCCAAATAAAGTTGTCCTACTTACACACACATGAGAATTTTTCATACAAGTGGTTAGGTTACCTTTATCCCACAAATATGGCCCACCTCAAACTCACAAGATTTCTCCAATGTGGTTAAGTGACCCTTATCCCATATCGAGTTCCAAAGTGATTCGAGTGTTGTATAAAAGGATGGTGTTAAACTTGTTTTAAAAGGGATTTAAGTTTTCTAAATTCTGGATTGGAAAACTATGTACCTTGCATTTTCATGCATTCAAATGTATGGTACTTTGTTTGAAAACCAATTTTCAAATTTCCTTTTAATAAAACCCATTTTATTGTGAAATCACTAACCTTTGATAAAACCAATTTTATTACCTAATGATTTCTAAGGAACAAATTTTATGCAAGTTGTTGATATTAAGTTTGTTAATTATCCTTAACCGAAAAGATAAAACAAAATATATAAATCAACCATGCATGCATAAATAAACAACGACAAGTTCATAACCATAGCCTCCTAATCTTGGCCACACTTGTTGACGGAAACAAGTGTGCCAAAAGTCTCTCCTAGGGAACCAAATGCACAAAGGTATGTCCAGGTGAACAAAGGCATGTCCAGGTGAACATTTTCATGTACATATGAACAAAAGCCTGTCCAAGTTAACAAAGGCATGTGTCGGTGAACTCCTACTTGACTCCACATCCAAATGCCTCAAGTGTCCACCCTTTTGTGTTGTGACTTCTCTACTTTATTTGGGCTTCCTTTTAGGCTCCAACTTCAGCTCCTAGATTCCTGGGCTTCCAAGTTTGGGCTTTGGTCTTCGGGCTAGAATCCCATCTTGGAATATGAGGTCCATTAAGGCCCAAAACCAAAATCCTAACTTTGTTACTTCTTCTTTACAAAAAAATATATCCTAAAGCATTTTTCTCTAGTAAAATAAATACAACTAATCTACTTATTATTACAAACCAATATGAATAAATAAATAGATTACAAACCGAAATAAAAGAATATTACAACCAAATTGAATATTGAATAAATCAATACACAATCACACATAAAAACACAAGGTCATGGCTAGGTTATGAACATTCAAATGCACATCCAAACATGCAAGTATTACATGTCTAAATGGTTCCGCTTTTGAACCTCAAACTTTTGGCCAAGGATAAGGAAAACCCAAAGTTTTGGGTTTTGTCCAATCAAAACAAACCAATCATCCAAATGACTTAATTCTTCAAGATAATCACATGCATGTAAAGTATAATCTTGAAGAACCAAGAAGCAACCAAAAGCCCAAAAAATTTCGGCCATATGGTGAACCACACCATAAAACCCGAAAATTTTTAGATCTATTGAAGCGTGTATCCGTATAAGTTACTCTTGATGCCATTGTTGGGGTTTAACAAGATTATCAAAGTAATATAAACCCATTTATATGAAAAATGCAGCGGATTAATTAGTTTAAAATCTTGTTATATAGATTAATATAAAACTCGTTTTATATGTAAAACCCAAGCCCCATATCTATATACGAATTTCATGCATACCAAAACAACATCCATATGGGGTTTATGTAAAACAACCTTTCAATATGCAAGAAGATGAAGGAGATAACGGTTTGAACGGCTAGCCTTCAATGGAGAAGAGCCTCAAGCTTGTATACCCTCCAAGCCTTCAACAAACACCTTGTATGCTAGGATTTGTTCTTAGAAAACCTCTTTCTTGTTCTTGTTCTTCCTTGGCCGAAAATGGAGGAAGAGAGAAAAGGTTTTTGCTTCTTGTGTGCGTGACAGAGAAAGTATTGTTGAATTAACTCATCCACCAACTAGAATGAAAGCATGTCTTAGATAATAACAAAACAATAAAGACAAGAGAGAGGGGGGGGGGGGGGAATTTCCACCCTCCCCCTCCCCCTTTTGTTTCCCACTAAAATTTCAAATCTCAACCCTTTGGTAATTATTGTTACTTATGTTATGTTAGAAAATATATTGTAACATAGCATAGTATGTAACATGCATTATATGACATGTCTTTCGTATTTGATATTTAACCAACTTAAACAATAACATGAAATGTCTTCTCTCAAAATATAAATTATCCATATAATTTATATATTACAGAAGTGCAAATATCTAGAAACTAATTTCTAAATATTCTAGGTGTTGGATATTTATTTCTTAGATGATATCTTAAATAAATATCATGGTGTTTGTCTAGCTTGTTATTTGGTATGACCCGACTAGGATCATAACATACTAGCCACATCACCTAATATTTTTACACACCTAATAAAGAACAGAATATTATTAGAGTCACTATTGTTTAACCTGTAGTCGCATTGTTACATAAATACATGACCCTAACACACCTTTAGTCACACTCTTTTGTAAAGATAGTAACTGTGACTATAAACTACTAAGACAACACTAATGTTTCCTTAAAGAATGTTTAGAATGTAATGGTCACATGTTAACTAATTAAAAGTACTTACACTTCACTAACATTTACTTAGTAACGAACATTTAGTTACACCTAACAAAGTGAACAATTAACATATGTTACTTCTAGTCACATATTGTATGCATTTACCATCACCATAATATATATTTTGTCACACATCCAAATTGGAGATATATGCAAAAAGTAATTATACATCAATAACGATGATTGTCTATTGAAAATTTAGTCACACCTAACAAAGTGAACAATTAGCATGTGTTACTTTTAGTCACAAATTGTATGCATTTAACATCACCATAATATATATTTTGTAACACAAAAGTAATTGCAGATTTGACTATAAAGTACTTAAACTTCACTAACATTTCCTATACCATCCCAATTCACAAACTAACTCAAATCAATCATTATAATAAAACTAATATTTCTCTCTTCAACCGACCCAACCAGACCCAACTTTTCACACTAATTAGCAACCCAACCTTAATTATTTGTTTACTAAACAAATACAATTTATAATTTCTGTTTTTTTATTGAAAGTGACTAGGAATATGAAAATAATTTTTAATAAATATACAATATATTTAATTTAAAATATATATTAAAAATTAAAAATATATATATGCTCAATCAAATCGTTTTTTAAAGCGACGTGAGCTTCTCTATTGGTCATATAACTGGGTAAACTTCAAATTATTCGTTACGTAGAATATTGAAAAGTTTTTTCATCGTCTTCACTTTAGCTTCTTGTTGCAGGTCAATATTTACTTTTTTAAAGAAATATTTTTTTATAAACTCTGTTTTAGTTAAAATTTACACCGCTGTGTTCACAATAATAAACTGAACAAGACTGTGTTTTTAGATTTTTTTAAAAAAACTTAATTATTAAAAGTTATTATTAAAAATCAATGTTATAGTTTAAACTAATTAATGTGCTAAGAAAAAGAAAACCAAATTAATTAGAAGTCCAATAAAATAGTGACATGTGGCAGTGAGTGGGTTTGCAAATAATTTTGTTGTGGTGAACCGGTTTGACTCATTACTTTGGTTTGCTAATGGTTAGTATTAGTCACACCTAAACTAGTCTTATACTAGTGGAGTTACTTTGTCACGTATTCCAATGCTGACTGACAAACTATTTGTTTAGTATTAATAACATTGCCTTTATATCTTTTTGTACTTAAAATGACACCTGCACATTATGTTGTTCATATCTGTTAGTTAAGATTTTCTCTCACGGTGTTAACTATCAAGGTTAGTCTGCTAGTTTTTATATTACATGCATGTGTATGATAGTTTCTGGATATGTTTAGATTATAAACAGTTTAAAGCATCAGTGTTTATCCATTGTTGTGTGTGTTAACTGTGTTGATTTTGTTGTTACAGATGAAGATTACTGATGTAGAGGAAGATAACATGGAAGATGATAAAGTGCTGATTTGGTCATAGATTTTCAAGGAATGGACGAAAGGAAGATCACAAGATTTCGGTTCAAGTCTAATATCCGCGAGTTGGTGGGTTATTTCTCATAATATCATATGCCCGAATCTCGGATAGATGATCTGAATCTATGATGGTGTTTTCGTAAAAATTTTATTCACCGTCATTATTATAGATTCGACCAAGGTCGACAAACCGGATCTTCAGATACCTGGGGTGCTGCCAAGACATCCATGGGTAATTTGATAGATCCAAATTTTCAAGTTAATACGACAGAGGTCTACTATATCATTAGTTAGGCTAAATCAAGTTTAGGATTGTGACGATTATTCAGTTTGTAGGGTTATTTAGCTTGTACTCTGATTGATATAATCAATATATAGTTTTTTTGTTGATTTTTGAAACAGCCGTGACGGTAATTCAGTTTGTACTCTGATTGTTATAATCAATATAGTGAATGTTAAGAGTGAATGTGTTGCGACTACTTAATGTTATAATGTCACACCCAGCCCTGAGCGGCGGAAACAGCCGGGCGCGCGCGAGTGGGGATTGATAATTAAGCACGGGCCATTGCAAACATTCAAAGTAAGATTTTCATTGCGCATGAAATGTTTAATACAAATACGTTACATTGTTTAAAAATTACATAAAAACATCCAAGTATAAAACTGTTGAAGATTTCCACGCCATATCCCCTTGCGCGGCGGGAACAACCACGCGCATCGAAGGGATAGAACTAAAATCTTCCAAAAAGCTAGTTTTAGATGTTCAGCGTGAGGTGCTCTAAGTGTGACTCCATGCGCTACTTAGCTATCTCCTGAAAGACACGTAAAACATTTGAATCAGTATAAACTGAGTGAGTTCACAAGTTTTAGTAACTTTATAAATCGCATTGCATCATAGTCTTGATAAAATCATATTGAAACACATTTCTGATTTCATGTCTAAACATATACTTGATAATCCGTATGAAAACATAGATCTGACACATATTTCTGATAAAAGTCGTTCAGCGGGCTACGCGCGATCATTACTGGAAGTGTGCTCGTCCATGCAAAGTGGCGCTGCCACTACGAGCGAAATAAGTAATACCGTCCCGCGGTTTACGCGCGAACATTTCTGGAGATGTGCTCGTCCATGCAAAGTGGCGCTGCCACTACGAGCTAAATAATATAATGCCGTCCCGCGGTTTACGCGTGGACCTTTCTGAAAAACCGTGCTCGTCTATGCAAAGAGGCGCTGCCCCTACGAGCTAATCAATAATTCCGTCCCGCGGGTTACGCGCGGACGTTGTGCCGGAAAACAAGGCGCTCGTCCATGCAAAGAGGCGCGACCCCTACGAGCGGGCTCAAACCCATAGTACTGCCCCATGACCATACTAGGCACTCGTCCATGCAAAGAGGTGCGACCCCTACGAGTGGGTGGATCAAACCAGCAGTCCCTACCCTTAGAGTTCCAATGGTAAAGTGATCACTTACTCGAGTTCTAGCGCACATACATCGAAAACCTTAGATACCGTTTGCATCGCTCATCATGAAATATAATTTAAACACATAATCGCTTGCATAGCTTGTAAGTATACCATGATAAAACATTATTTAAGTATGTGTCCCTCGCCCCGAAAACAGTTTAAAAACAGTGAAAACAGCGAGAATAGGGGCTGTGAGACTCACCTGTGGTTCTTGTTAAGGGATTAATCGAGATTCGGGTTTTCTTGGTGTTGGCCTCGGAATTGAAGGTCTAGAATACGATTAAATAACAAGAAGTATATATATTTAGATCAAGAATTAGGAGAATATAAGGGTTGGAAAGCAGATCTCAAGGTTATATTCTCGGCTTACCTAGTAACAGGATCGGAAACGAAAGCAACGGATGCTTGGGAGATGATTAGTGCAAGTTGCAGTTCTTAAGAGAGAAGTTTGAAGTGTGTTTTGGGTGATATTTTAGGTTACATATTTATAGGCAAACTCAAGGGAACACAATCCCTTGCTTTAGGAGATTGTAATCTCTTCATATCTAGGTGTAATGATGATAAAGTATGGAAATTATTATTATTTATTTAAGAGTGGAGTAGTGGATAAAAGATTTTGATTTGATTTGGACAGGACATGCAGGTCTGTGGTTGGTGGGAGTAGGGTGGCTGACAGTTGACTTTTCATGTTACAGTGTGCTTTTTCAGGTACTTTGTCAGTGTACAGTAAAAAGTGGAAAATCTCTGAAACACGCTACCGTTTCTTTTTGGGCGGGAGTAATCCCCTTACAACTGGAGAATAGACTAAGTGTTCTGCGCGTATCACTTTGTGCGCATAGCTTTCTGCGTGAAGGACATTTCTTTGCTGCGGGTAGGTGCGTAACCTTCTCGCAGTCAGGGACATTGAGTTTCATTTGTGGGTTCTCCAGGTGGTCTTGGTATTTCAACATAGTGATCAGTCATGTTGAAGTCAATTCCATCTTGGAGCTTCAGGCAAACTAGCTCTCAATGTTCCCGCCATGCGGGGAGGTTAGTTCCCCTTCCGCACGCGCATAAATGATTTGGGATACACCCGCCTTAGCAACATGCGAGACGGTCAACTCAATAGACAACATTATGGATACATAAAACCAATACACTCGCGCATGGCAAATATAACATATGCCCACGCAGGTTCCTAACATGGTGCGCTCGCGCAGGGCGCATATAACAAATGCACGCGCTGATTAACATGGCGCGCTCGCGCAGGGCGCACATAACAAAATGCACGGGCTGATTAACATAGCGCGCTCGCGCAGGACGCACATAACAAATGCACGCGCTGATTCTAATATGGCGCGCTCGCGCAAGGCGCATATAACATAATTACCTAATATTTAGGTTGTTTTAAGGGATTGGGAATTTACCGGGTGTCACATTCTCCCCCTGTTAAGCGAATTTCGTCCCGAAATTTAGGAGACGTTGCTGGCAGAAGCCATGTTCTGAAAGAGGTGTGGGTATTTCTGGCGCATTTGATCTTCTCTTTCCCAAGTGAATTCAGGCCCACGCCTTGAGTTCCATTGAACCTTTACTAACTTGATTCGACTTCTGCGCAACCTTTGCTAACTTGATCTTCTCTAATATGGCGCGCTCGCGCAAGGCGCATATAACATAATTACCTAATATTTAGGTTGTTTTAAGGGATTGGGAATTTACCGGGTGTCACATTCTCCCCCTGTTAAGCGAATTTCGTCCCGAAATTTAGGAGACGTTGCTGGCAGAAGCCATGTTCTGAAAGAGGTGTGGGTATTTCTGGCGCATTTGATCTTCTCTTTCCCAAGTGAATTCAGGCCCACGCCTTGAGTTCCATTGAACCTTTACTAACTTGATTCGACTTCTGCGCAACCTTTGCTAACTTGATCTTCTCTAATATGGCGCGCTCGCGCAAGGCGCATATAACATAATTACCTAATATTTAGGTTGTTTTAAGGGATTGGGAATTTACCGGGTGTCACATTCTCCCCCTGTTAAGCGAATTTCGTCCCGAAATTTAGGAGACGTTGCTGGCAGAAGCCATGTTCTGAAAGAGGTGTGGGTATTTCTGGCGCATTTGATCTTCTCTTTCCCAAGTGAATTCAGGCCCACGCCTTGAGTTCCATTGAACCTTTACTAACTTGATTCGACTTCTGCGCAACTTTTGTTCTTTCCAATCGGTTACGGCTATAGGCTCTTCTACGAAGTGCAGTTGTTTGTCAATGTGAATCTCTTCCAACGGTAAAATCAACGTTTCATCAGATAAACACTTTTTGAGGTTGGACACATGAAACGTATCATGAACTCCACTGAGTTCGGCGGGTAAACGGAGTTTATAAGCAACCGGACCGATCCTTTCCAGGATCTCAAATGGTCCAATGTAGCGCGGATTCAGCTTTCCTCGCTTGCCGAAACGGGGGACTCCTTTCCATGGAGAGACTTTCAAAAGTACTTTATCCCCTACTTGAAACTCCAACGGTTTCCTTCGCACATCTGCGTAGCTCTTCTGTCTATCGCGCGCTGTCTTAAGGCGATCCCTTATCTGAAAAGTCTTGTCTGTTGTTTCTTGGATCAATTCTGGACCAGTCATTTGCTTGTCACCCACTTCAGCCCAGCACAGTGGGGATCTACACTTGCGTCCATACAAAGCTTCAAACGGCGCAGCCTTGATGCTTGTGTGATAACTGTTGTTGTAAGAAAATTCAACCAAAGGGAGATGAGTATCCCAGCTACCACCGAAATCGATTGCGCACAGCGCGCAGCATATCTTCCAATGTCTGGATTGTTCGCTCGCTTTGCCCATCCGTTTGGGGATGATATACCGTACTCATGTCAAGACGAGTACCTAAAGCCCCTTGTAACGATCTCCAAAACCTTGATGTGAACCGACTATCTCTATCAGAAATGATGGACACTGGGACTCCATGTTTTGAAACTACTTCTCGAATATACAGTCGGGCTAACTTTTCCATCTTATCGGTTTCCTTGATCGGCAGGAAGTGCGCTGACTTAGTTAGCCGATCTACAATAACCCAGATCGTGTCATAACCCCCAGGTGTCCTTGGCAGTTTGGTGATGAAGTCCATAGAGATTTGTTCCCACTTCCACATGGGAATTTCTGGCTGCTGAAGTAACCCCGACGGCTTCTGATATTCAGCCTTTACTTTTGAACACGTCAGGCACTTACTGACATACGTCGCGATGGCGCCTTTAAGATTGGGCCACCAATACAGCGCTTTAACATCTTGGTACATCTTGTCTGCGCCAGGATGTACGGAATACCGCGTCTTGTGAGCCTCGTTTAATACTCGCTCGCGCAATCCTCCCTTGAGAGGGACCCATATGCGGTTAGCGAAATATAGATTGCCGTTCTTAAGTTCCAAACTCTTAATCATACCCCCAAGGGATTCGTTTTTAGCAAACTCTGGTTTCAAAGCTTCTTGCTAAGCGTCTCGGATGCTGGTAAAGAGATCTGCGCGAATGGTCAGCCTTAGAGCCTTGACTCGTAGCGTTTTTATTCGCTCCTTCCTGCTTAGCGCGTCTGCCACCACATTCGCCTTTCCAGGGTGATACTTTATTTCACAATCATAATCATTCAACAATTCAACCCATCTTCGTTGCCTCATGTTTAAATCCTTTTGATCAAATATATGTTGAAGGCTCTTGTGATCCGTAAAGATTATACACTTTGTACCATAGAGGTAATGGCGCCAAATCTTTAGCGCGAAGACAACCGCTCCAAGTTCCAGATCATGCGTTGTGTAGTTCTTTTTATTGGTCTTGAGTTGGCGCGAGGCATACGCTATGACTTTGTCTCGCTGCATAAGGACACATCCGAGTCCCTGATGTGAAGCGTCGCAGTAAACGACGATGTCATCCATCCCCTCGGGCAGAGACAAAATTGGCGCACTACATAACTTTTGTTTCAACATTTGAAACGCTGCTTCCTGATTTTCGCCCCAAACAAACTTCTTGTCTTTCTGAGTTAGCGCTGTCAGAGGTAGAGCTATCTTGGAGAAGTTCTCAATGAAGCGTCGATAGTAGCCAGCTAGTCCTAGGAATTGCCTCACCTCAGTTGGGGTTTTTGGCACTTCCCAGTTTTCGATGGCCTTGACCTTGGAAGGATCAACGTGTATTCCTTTCTCGTTTACAACGTGACCGAGAAAGTGAACTTCTCTAAGCCAAAAGTCGCACTTGGAAAACTTCGCATACAACTTTTCTTTCCTCAACAATTCCAAAATCAATCTCAGGTGTTGCTGATGCTCGGCCTTGGTCCGAGAATAAATCAGAATATCATCTATAAATACAATCACAAACTTGTCCAAGTATGGTTTGCACACGCGGTTCATCAGATCCATGAATACAGCCGGCGCATTAGTTAGCCCGAAAGGCATCACTAAGAACTCATAATGGCCGTATCTAGTTCGGAAGGCTGTTTTCGGCACGTCTTCCTCATGGACCCTAAGTTGGTGGTATCCGGACCGTAGATCTATCTTCGAATAATAACTGGATCCTTGCAACTGGTCAAATAAGTCGTCAATCCTCGGTAAGGGGTACCGATTTTTGACTGTCAGCTTATTCAGCTCCCTGTAGTCAATACATATTCTGAACGAACCATCCCTCTTCTTAACAAACAGTACTGGAGCTCCCCAAGGTGAAAAGCTTGGGCGTATGAAACCCTTATCCAATAGTTCCTGTAACTGATTGGATAGCTCTTGCATCTCAGATGGGGCTAGTCGATAAGGCGCTCGAGCTACTGGCGCAGCTCCTGGGACTAAATCAATACGAAACTCGACTTGTCGCGGTGGCGGTAATCCGGGCAAATCTTCAGGAAAAACTCCTGGAAATTCGCGCACTACTGGTAAGTCTTCAATTCTTCGCTCATCTCCTTTCTTCTCTACTACATGCGCCAGGAAGGCGTAGCACCCTTTCCTTAGGCACTTGCGCGCCTTTAGGCACGAAATCAGTTTTGTCGCAACTCCCCTTCTTTCCCTTTGAATTACCAAGGTTTCTCCGTTCAACAGTGGGACCCGAACCTGCTTCTCATGGCAAATAACTTCCGCGTGGTTCTCGACTAACCAATCCATACCTATCACAATGTCAAAACTTCCCAAGTCTATTGGCAACAAGTTAATGTTGAACCCGTGACCTCCCATGACTATTACACATTGTTCAGTTCTTTCGTTCGCGCATAACTGCCTACCATTGGCTAGTTCTATAGTATAAGGTGTGTCTAGCCTACTGGTTGCTAGGCCTAGGGAGTCTTTAAACTCAGCGGATATAAAACTTAGGTCAGCGCCAGTATCAAATAAGACAGATGCAAAATGTCCGTTAAGCAAAAACGTACCGGTTACCACATTCGGCTCTTCTTTAGCTTTGCCTGCGCCGATCACAAAAGCTCTCCCGCGAGCTTGGTTTCCCTTTTGCGGGCAATCCCGACTAAAATGCCCTGGCTTCCCGCATGCGTAGCAGTTGTCGCTCGCTCCAGCTTCTCTGACACGGCAATTCATCGTCTTGTGCCCTGGTCTGCCACATTTGGCACATTCGATTCTTGCGCATTCACCCTCGTGGTGATACTTGCATTTGTTGCACCATGGGCGAGGCCCGCTGTATCCTTTCCTTGATGGCTCCGCGGCTTGGATCGCGTAAGCCCTTGCGCTCTCCTGCTTCTTGAACGGTGGCTGCTTGGAGTCGGACCCTCAGTGGTGAGAGTTCCACTTCCTCTTGGGATCAGAGGTTCGCTGCTCGATTCCGCGCGTAGTTAACATACCCGCACGGACCGTATCCCTTGTAAGGGTGATGGCCCGCTCTACCGCCTCATCAAAGGTTGGAGGCGCTGCGGCGTTGAGCGGAACCCTAACAACAGGAGGTAACCCAAAGATATACCTCTCGATCTTCTTTTCCTCCGTGTTTGCCATGTCTGGCACCAACTGGCAAAGCTCGTTGAACCGGTTGTTGTAGGCGTCGATATCCGTTCCTACCATGGTGTGGTTCCAGAATTCCTGTTGTAGGTTCTGAATTTCTGCGCGAGAGCAGAACTTTCTCATCAACATTTCCTTCAGTTCCTCCCAGGTCTTGTGAAGAGCAACTTCTCGCCCCAAGGTTTTCACTTGAAGCTTCCACCAAGACGAAGCTGCTTCTTGGAACATGCAGGTCGCGTAAAGGACCTTCTGGTTCTCACTACATCCGCTAATGGAGAGAACTGTCTCCATCTTGTCAATCCAGTTGTAGAGCCCAATGGCCCCTTCGGTACCCTTGAATGGCCAAGGCTTACAGGCCATGAATGTCTTGTAGGAGCATCCTTTGTCCAAGGCTCCTGATTCGGGTTCTGGGGTCTCATTCTGACGACCCTGACTTGATTCGGCCTTGCTGGCCTCATGTGTTGCGATTGCTTGCGCGATTATTTTCGCGAGTTCCTCGGGTGTCATGGTAATTCCCTTGGCTTTATTGGAGGCATTCTCGCTTTAAAAGAGTGAAAACATATCAATCTTAGCGCATGTATTCTGAGCACATAATGTTATCATTATTTACTAGACACTGTGTGACCCGTGTTCCTAAGTGTGTGTATAGTTTCTTTTGAAAATATTTTCTTTGAAAAATATTTCATGCGATTTCCCCCAACGGTTATAGTCTAGGTTAAAACTTCTTTTCCTAGTTCGCTATAACCAGTGCTCTGATACCAATCTGTCACACCCAGCCCTGAGCGGCGGAAACAGCCGGGCGCGCGCGAGTGGGGATTGATAATTAAGCACGGGCCATTGCAAACATTCAAAGTAAGATTTTCATTGCGCATGAAATGTTTAATACAAATACGTTACATTGTTCAAAAATTACATAAAAACATCCAAGTATAAAACTGTTGAAGATTTCCACGCCATATCCCCTTGCGCGGCGGGAACAACCACGCGCATCGAAGGGATAGAACTAAAATCTTCCAAAAAGCTAGTTTTAGATGTTCAGCGTGAGGTGCTCTAAGTGTGACTCCATGCGCTACTTAGTTATCTCCTGAAAGACACGTAAAACATTTGAATCAGTATAAACTGAGTGAGTTCACAAGTTTTAGTAACTTTATAAATCGCATTGCATCATAGTCTTGATAAAATCATATTGAAACACATTTCTGATTTCATGTCTAAACATATACTTGATAATCCGTATGAAAACATAGATCTGACACATATTTCTGATAAAAGTCATTCAGCGGGCTACGCGCGATCATTACTGGAAGTGTGCTCGTCCATGCAAAGTGGCGCTGCCACTACGAGCGAAATAAGTAATACCGTCCCGCGGTTTACGCGCGAACATTTCTGGAGATGTGCTCGTCCATGCAAAGTGGCGCTGCCACTACGAGCTAAATAATATAATGCCGTCCCGCGGTTTACGCGTGGACCTTTCTGAAAAACCGTGCTCGTCTATGCAAAGAGGCGCTGCCCCTACGAGCTAATCAATAATTCCGTCCCGCGGGTTACGCGCGGACGTAGTGCCGGAAAACAAGGCGCTCGTCCATGCAAAGAGGCGCGACCCCCTACGAGCGGGCTCAAACCCATAGTACTGCCCCATGACCATACTAGGCACTCGTCCATGCAAAGAGGTGCGACCCCTACGAGTGGGTGGATCAAACCAGCAGTCCCTACCCTTAGAGTTCCAATGGTAAAGTGATCACTTACTCGAGTTCTAGCGCACATACATCGAAAACCTTAGATACCGTTTGCATCGCTCATCATGAAATATAATTTAAACACATAATCGCTTGCATAGCTTGTAAGTATACCATGATAAAACATTATTTAAGTACGTGTCCCTCGCCCCGAAAACAGTTTAAAAACAGTGAAAACAGCGAGAATAGGGGCTGTGAGACTCACCTGTGGTTCTTGTTAAGGGATTAATCGAGATTCGGGTTTTCTTGGTGTTGGCCTCGGAATTGAAGGTCTAGAATACGATTAAATAACAAGAAGTATATATATTAAGATCAAGAATTAGGAGAATATAAGGGTTGGAAAGCAGATCTCAAGGTTATATTCTCGGCTTACCTAGTAACAGGATCGGAAACGAAAGCAACGGATGCTTGGGAGATGATTAGTGCAAGTTGCAGTTCTTAAGAGAGAAGTTTGAAGTGTGTTTTGGGTGATATTTTAGGTTACATATTTATAGGCAAACTCAAGGGAACACAATCCCTTGCTTTAGGGGATTGTAATCTCTTCATATCTAGGTGTAATGATGATAAAGTATGGAAATTATTATTATTTATTTAAGAGTGGAGTAGTGGATAAAAGATTTTGATTTGATTTGGACAGGACATGCAGGTCTGTGGTTGGTGGGAGTAGGGTGGCTGACAGTTGACTTTTCATGTTACAGTGTGCTTTTTCAGGTACTTTGTCAGTGTACAGTAAAAAGTGGAAAATCTCTGAAACACGCTACCGTTTCTTTTTGGGCGGGAGTAATCCCCTTACAACTGGAGAATAGACTAAGTGTTCTGCGCGTATCACTTTGTGCGCATAGCTTTCTGCGTGAAGGACATTTCTTTGCTGCGGGTAGGTGCGTAACCTTCTCGCAGTCAGGGACATTGAGTTTCATTTGTGGGTTCTCCAGGTGGTCTTGGTATTTCAACATAGTGATCAGTCATGTTGAAGTCAATTCCATCTTGGAGCTTCAGGCAAACTAGCTCTCAATGTTCCCGCCATGCGGGGAGGTTAGTTCCCTTCCGCACGCGCATAAATGATTTGGGATACACCCGCCTTAGCAACATGCGAGACGGTCAACTCAATAGACAACATTATGGATACATAAAACCAATACACTCGCGTATGGCGCATATAACATATGCCCACGCAGGTTCCTAACATGGTGCGCTCGCGCAGGGCGCATATAACAAATGCACGCGCTGATTAACATGGCGCGCTCGCGCAGGGCGCACATAACAAAATGCACGGGCTGATTAACATAGCGCGCTCGCGCAGGACGCACATAACAAATGCACGCGCTGATTCTAATATGGCGCGCTCGCGCAAGGCGCATATAACATAATTACCTAATATTTAGGTTGTTTTAAGGGATTGGGAATTTACCGGGTGTCACATTCTCCCCCTGTTAAGCGAATTTCGTCCCGAAATTTAGGAGACGTTGCTGGCAGAAGCCATGTTCTGAAAGAGGTGTGGGTATTTCTGGCGCATTTGATCTTCTCTTTCCCAAGTGAATTCAGGCCCACGCCTTGAGTTCCATTGAACCTTTACTAACTTGATTCGACTTCTGCGCAACCTTTGCTAACTTGATCTTCTCTAATATGGCGCGCTCGCGCAAGGCGCATATAACATAATTACCTAATATTTAGGTTGTTTTAAGGGATTGGGAATTTACCGGGTGTCACATATAATTCCGCTATACCATATCGAATAGTAAATATAAACATTTCGGTATATCCAAAAGGGCATGCATACATATCAAATAGTTTGATTAAACTCTTAAATTTCAAAGTTGGATTCATATAATAGATTGTATAATTGATAACCTTTCATTTATTAACTACATTCATTACGCAAAACACCAATAGAAAGGATGACGAACTCGTGGTTCTTGCCATTCGCTATGTCATTTAATTTGATTCGCTATCAGTTCTTGCCATTCGCTAATCAGTTCGCTAACTGATTCGTGTGAGTTAATCAATTCGTGTTATCTAGTTTGTTAAACTAGATTAACCGATTCGTGTGACACGTGTTTGTCTTGGAATTTGTGTTATAATAACCTTTGCCACGTGGCATAATGTGTCATAGTTTGTTACAAACGGTTGTAACAACTTGATTCGCTATAGTGTTGATTCGTTATCAACTGTAGCTGATTTGTTAAGCTTAATTCGCTAAGTTTATCTAATTCGTTGAACTAATTCGTTATAATTCGTTCGATCAATTCGTTATGTAGATTTGATCAATTCGTCCACTTGGCTTGGTTAATTCACTTGGTCAATTCGTTACTTTGACTGGTGATTCGTTATTTTTGATACACTAATATACTTACCTTATTCGTTAAGACTTGTTCATTAAGACTTGATTCGTTAGGACTTGATTCGTTAAGACTTGATTCGTTAAGACTTGATTCGTTAAGCCTCGATTCGCTACACTATTCACAGTTCGCTCAACCTTGTTCATTGATTCGTTAAACATAGTGTGTAGTTCGCTATAACTGTACACTTGTTTATTTTCAAATATGGCTGGTATGTATGCATTGGCGTCTCAGAACATGTTGATACAACAAATGTTACAACTCAATACTGTAATAGGTTCACATTCCAAATGTACTAGATTAATGAAATTCAGTGATTTTGCAAAGTGGGATCCTCGATTTCGTGCTCACTTAGGATCAGTCCATCCTGATTGTTCTTTCTGTTTAGATGAGGTTTACACTGTACCTATGATTGGAGATGAGACTACAGGTTTTACACCAAAGGTTATCTCACAATACTCTGTTGAAGAAAAGAAAGCATTAGAGATAGAAATAAAAGCTTATTCTACTCTAACCATGGCTTTGCCTAAAACTATCTTTCATCAAGTGGGTAGTATAAAAAGATGTGCTGCTTTATTTCAACATCTTCGCATGAGAAGTATGGGTAACACAGCAGAGAGTAAAAAGGTAATGCTTAAGTTTCAATTTCGAAACTTTAATTTATTGAAAGGTGAGACGGTTGAAGAAATGACGACAAGATTCAATCACTTGATCGCTGAGATGGACAAGATGCAGATTGAAGTTCCTGAAAGTGATAAAATTGATACTATCAAGAGTATACTTCCAAGTTCTTATTCCACATTCTTGATGGTTTTGAAGGAAAATAATTATTTTGCAAATGAAGATCTGACTGCTATTGAATTTAGGCAAAAGATTGAAGCCAGAGAATATGATCTGAAATGTCAGAAGTCTTCAAAGGATAGTCATGATCCTTCATTCTATGGTGGAAGTATGCCTCTTAGCTCAACCATTTCTCCATTAACCGCTTTTCTTACTCAAGCTGCTGCAAGTGAAAATACAAATGCTTCGTTTAAATATCCACAAGCTTGTTTCTACACTGCTGGAAATATATCTGGTAATTCTGGTTCATCTGGCACATCGGGAAATTCATCTTCTACTAAACAATTCTCATTTCAACCTAATGTAAACATAAAGGAGGCTGAACAGAATTTCGCATTCTTGTCTGCTTTTATGTCTTCCTATGAGAATCTGGTGAGTAGTAAGTTTGCTACTAGTGATTTAACCGATGAAGATTATGATCAGATTGATTCCGATGATTTGGAACTCATGGATCTAAAGTGGAATATGGCGATGATTGTTAGAAAAGTGAAGAAGTTTATCCAAATAACCAGCAAAGATCTTCCTTCATTAAGCAAGATGCTTGGGTTTGATAAATTAAAGGTGAAGTGCTACAATTGTCAAGAATTTGGGCACTTTGCAAAGGAATGTGATAAACCTAAGAAAGCCTACAATGGTTCAAGAGATCAAGATCAAAATGATACTGAAAAGAAATCATCTTCTTCTGGATCACATGCTGTGTTAGCTGATGGAAGTGATTGGTCACAACGACTATTGTGCAATGATAATCAAGCTAATCTAGCTATGTTTGGTTTGTCTGAATACACACAAGATGTAAGTGGAAGTGAAGTTTCTTCTGACGCCGAAACTGAGTCTGAATATGATATTCAAAGTGAAAAGCTTCCAACTAACTTTGCTTGTATGGCGAAGATCAGTGATTCTTCTTCATCTGCTTGCATGGTTAAACAAAGCGAGGTTAGTAATTCTAATTCTAATTCTAACTCATCATGTGTTGATTGTGATTATAACAAGTCTAAAATTGATTCATTAAAACTTCAAAATGACAACTTGCTGAAAGAGATTGTATCATTGAAAGATACGTATAGACAATCCTTGAATTCTCAAGTTAACTCAAGAGAAAAGATTGAGGCCTTGACTAAAAGTAATCATGATTTGAAAGCCGAATTATCTGTGAAAATAACAATAAATGACCAAAAGTTTCAAGAAATCTTGAAACATCGCTCTAAGATAACTGAACTTGAGAATGAGGTTCTGGAGTTGAAGAACAAGTTGGGTAAATTTCGAAATTCTTCATTTTTGTTGAATGAAATTATTGTAGTTTCTGGGAAACAAAAGGACTCTAAAAAGGGTATAGGTTTTGTAGAAATTCCTCCACCATTTCACAACGACTATAAAATGAATCCTTTTGCTAGAAAGGAAGAAGAGGTAATTTTGAAAGAATCTGTAATTTCAAAAAATGTTGAATCTGTTAAATCTAAAGATGTTAAAACCCAATCTGTTCCTCAAAAATCTCATGTCCAAAGCAAAAAGGTGTTTGCTGAACACAATGACGAGGTCATTATCGAGGATGTGTTTGAACCAGAGATTATACACAAGAATAAGAACATTCCCAGTTCTAATCATATTCTGTGCGAACCTCACGAATTTTTGGAAGCAGTGTATGCACACAAACCTCAAGAGAAAAAGGAAAATTCAAAGAAAGTGAACTCTATGAAGGCAAAGAAGTCAGTTAAACCGAAAATTTCTGATGAGGATTTAATGCGTTTCATTAATCCTTCTAGTTATAAGCCATCTGCTGCTAGAGTTTTTAAGTTAAAGGGAATGGACACAATGTTCACTGAAAAAGATATTCCAATTAGTATCATTAAGCATGAGCTAATTGAGAGTGTGTTTTACAATGAAACTTCCAAGGTTCGTGAAATTGAACGTGTGTATGCTCAAGCGAAAACATCAGTCTCATCTGATCCATTGACTAAGGCAAAACAATTTTTAACACAAGAAAAGAAGATTAATTTTGTGAAATCAACTAGAACAGATACACTAAAAAGCTTTTCAAACTGTTCTAATTTAGATTTTTATTTAAAGAAGAAAGCTGAATTGACTGATGAGTTTGCTAACTGCATGACTAAAAATGTGCGTCATCATCAATCATCCATTCCAATTTCTTCTAAACATCATCATGTGGACATGCGAACGTGTTTTTTATGCGGTCAACAAGATCAAGTTGTGAGAAATTGTAATCAGCAAAACTTTCAAAATCTTCATCCTTTTATCAAGGACAAATCTAAGCCAATTCCAGTGGTTAAGGAGATTCTGAAACGACCTGTGTCATATGCTGATGATACTCATATTTTATTCTCTGATGTGAATCCTCGGAAGGTGTTTCATATCAATGAGACACACGGTCAAGTGAAACCAAAATTCATTCCAACTGAACCTATATGTCAAAACAGGAATTCAAACATTGTTCAGGAAGCATACTTAAGACGAAAGTCTAAGAAGCCAGTAACTTATTCATAAGTGGTTGAACAACAATTGAAAACTCTTAAAGTTAATGATCAAAGAGAAAACCAAAAGGTGCCCAAGACTGAGGCCTGGGCTACCTTTTTGAACTAATCACTTTTGTTTATGTGTAGGGTCCATCCAAGACCATTTCTGGTGAAAACTGGATCATGGATAGCGGATGTTCTCGTCATATCACCGGAAATCTTGACCTATTAACCAACGTAAGAAATATTCAAGGGGGTTATATAGCGTTTGCTGGGAATTCTGGGGGCATGATCACACAAGAGGGTGACGTTTCAAATGGTCATATTACATTTGAAAAAGTAAATTATTGTGACAAGGTTGATCATAACTTATTGAGTGTATCGCAGATTTGTGATAAAAAGTACACTACAATATTTACTGACAAAGAGTGTCTTATCTTGAAACCGGGTTTTATTATTCCCGAGGACATGGTTGTCATGCGATCACCACGATCAAATGATATTTAGGTCCTAAACATGAGTTCTAAGATATCAACATAGATCGAAACATGTTTTGTCTCGAAAGCAACTGAGAAAGACTCGATTCTATGGCATCGAAGAATGGGTCACATTCATGTTAGAAAGATGAATTATTTAATGGCAAATAATTTAGTTGAGGGTGTTTCGTTAAAGAACTTTAAGTTATCTGATCACTGTGTTGCATGCAAAAAGGGCAAGCAGAAGAAGAAGACCCATCCTTCTAAGTTATTGAATTCCATTAATACTCCTCTTGAACGACTTCATATGGATTTGTTTGGTCTAGTGAATCGTGCGAGTATTTCTGGAGACTGGTATTGTCTGGTAGTGACAGATGATTATTCAAGATATTCATGGGTGTTATTTATGAGTTCAAAAGATCAAACACCTGTTTTGGTACAAAACCTTATTCCTAAGATAGAATCATTGTACAAACAAAAGGTGAGGAGAATCCGAAGTGATAATGGTACTGAATTCAAAAACACTATTTTGGATTTCTTTTGTATTCAAAAGGGAATTCACCGAGAATATAGTGCACCTTATGTACCACAACAAAACGGTGTTGCTGAAAGGAAAAATAGAACTCTGATTGAAGCTGCACGTACAATGCTTGCTGATTCAAAGCTTCCTATTCAATTTTGGAATGAAGCAGTGAACACAGCTTGTTATACACTTAATCGGGTTCTAATAGTAAAACGACTCAAGAAGACAAGCTATGAAATATTAAATAACAGAAAACCTAATTTAAAGTACCTGGAACCATTTGGGTGTCCGTGTACAATGTTGAAGAAGGAATCGGGTAAATTTGATGAAAAGGCTATCGAAGGATATTTCTTGGGATATGCGTCTCCAAAGAAAAGAGTATTTAATTTTACATCTGGCTGTGTTGAAGAATGGTACCATGTGGACTGTCAAAAGTACACAACTCCTCCTCAAGGGAAAGGTCCAAACCGGATGTTTGACTACGATAGTTTATTTAATTCTTTTACTCCTTCAGCTGAACACATCGATGAAGATCTGGTTAGAGCATACTTTGAAGAACATTTGAACATTCCAAGCTCTTCAATTTCAAATGCAGTTGAAGTTCAACCAGATGCTCCAACTGAAGACTCCCAAGTTGTTCCTCCAGTTGTTATTGACAGTGCTTCTACTTCTTCCGATGATGATCAAGCTGAGATTCAAGTTATTGATCTTGATGGTGATAATGCTTCATCTCCCGAATTGGGTGAACATTACACTAATGTATTTGATAATGTTGTTGTTCCTGAAAATCCTACTCTTCGGATTCATGGATATCATCCACAGGACAATATCATTGGAGAACTTGATGTGGGCGTTCATACACGTCATCAAGTTGCTTCGTCAAGCGACAATAACGTATTGTGTGCTTACACTAATTTACACTCTTCGGGAATTGTGAATATTGCTAAATTCAATTGCTTTCTATCTCAAGTTGAGCCAACGACAGCTCGTAAGGCACTTGATGATCCTTCTTGGGTAGAAGCTATGCAAGATGAATTACAGCAATTTGCACGATTGGGTGTTTGGGATTTAATAGACAAGCCTTCTAGAGTCAAGAAAGCTATTCCGACTAAGTGGGTATTTAAATGTAAAAAGGACGATCGAGGGGTGATTGTCAGAAACAAAGCACGTTTAGTGGTGCAAGGTTTTCATCAGCAAGAGGGTATTGACTATACTGAGGTATATGCTCCAGTTGCAAGATTAGAGTCGATTCGAATTTTCCTGGCTTATGCTGCTTACAAGAATATCAAGGTCTATCAAATGGATGTTAAAAGTGCTTTTCTCAATGGTGAACTACATGAGGAAGTGTTTGTTCAACAACCACCTGGTTTTGAAGATCCTGATTATCCAGACCGTGTTAACCGTTTAAACAACGCCCTGTATGGTCTACATCAAGCCCCGAGAGCTTAGTATGGCACACTCGCCGACCATCTGACTGATAATGGATTCAAACGAGGAACTGTTGACTGCACTTTATTTCATAAAACTGTTGGTGATGATCTTCTTCTAGTCCAGATTTATGTTGATGATATTATTTTTGGGTCTACAAATGACACTTTATGTAAGGAGTTCGAGAAGTCCATGCAAACCAAGTTCGAAATGAGCTCGATGGGAAAGATGAATTTCTTTTTAGGGCTGCAGGTTCATCAGTCTGATAAGGGAATCTTCATTCATCTGACTAAATATGTGAACGACGTCTTGAGCCGATTCAAGATAACTGCCGGAAAAATCCCTTCAACTCCTCTTCCAGTGGGTCACAATTTATCACCGGATGAATTGGAGGATACCGTTAATCCGACCCTTTATCGTGCTATGATTGGCTCTCTAATGTATTTAACTACTTCTTAGCCCTACATAATGTTTGCTGTTTGTGTGTGTGCTAGGTACCAAGCTAGTCCCCGAGTGACTCATCTGGCAGCGGTCAAGCGTATTTTGCAATATCTACGGGGAAATCCTGACATCGGGTTATGGTACCCCAAAGATAAGACTTTCGATTTTACCGCCTACTCAGACTCAGATTATGGAGGATGCAAGATCAACTTCAAATCAACGACTGCAGGATGTCAATTCTTAGGAAACCGGCTTGTTTCCTGGCAGTGTAAGAAGCAGACAACGGTCTCTACTTCAACCGCCGAAGCTGAATATGTTGCAGCCTCGAGTTGCTATTCCTAGGTTCTGTGGATACAACAACATCTTCGCGACTACGCTTTGAAGTTTCTTACTACTCCCATCTTAATTGATAATTCTGCTGCTATTTGTATCACCAAAAATCCCGTCCAACATTCTAAAACGAAACATATCGAGATTCGATATCATTTTATACGGGATTGTTATGAAAAGAAATTAATTTATCTTGAGAAAGTACACAAAGATTTTCAAAAAGCCGATCTATTTACCAAAGCGTTTGATAAAACACGTTTTACTTTTTTGCTTGGTTTAAATGGATTGAAGACCCTTGCTGAGATCCTAAAATTAGGATAATTATCTTTTAATTGCTTTATAGATTTAGTCTTATTTTTTATATTTTTAGGTTTTAGGAGGATAAATCTAGAAAATACAAAAAGAATGTGTTTTGGTTTGTATAGATAAAATCCAAAAACATTAAAAAATTAATAAAAAAATTCAAAAATATTGTGATTTCTGTTCTTTAATGTTTTTCTTATCTGTTCTTTAATGTTTTTCCTTTAAAATTTTAGAAAAATCAAAAACATTTTAAAATTTTGAAAAACCAAAAAGAATGTGATTTATATTTTGTACAGAAAAATACGAAAAACCAAAAAGATTTTAGATTATTTTCTCGCTGAAAATTACGACCGTTATTTAAGTTTATGAAGCATGCTTGCATGTCTTGGTCCTATGATTCACTCGTGAATTGTTGGTTAGCCATTTATTTATACTCTTAAGTTAACTGGGACGATTAAATTTATATTTTCTTTATTTTTTATGCTCCTCAAAATTTTGAGTTTTTGAAGCAAAAAGGGAACATGATAGTACGTTGATTATCTTGACCCCAAATTCAGTAAAAAGTAAGCTTAAAAGACTGCATGTTTAATTGCATCGGTGCATTGGTAGGTCTTAAAACAACCCAGTAGAGTAAAGTATGTGATATAAACATAAAGAAACGCCAAGTTGAAAGGGGTGTTAGTCTCTAGCAAAAGTCTTGGTGAGGATGGCAGAAATGTAATAACCAATCATACTCAAGCCTTATATTTGTTGATCACCCTAAACTACAATAAAGCAAATAACAAGCGTTAGGATTCTGGACATTGTGAGTTTTTATGCGGCTTAACCATCTGGGTATTCATAAGCATGAATATTTCACCCACTTTCTAGAGCAAACCCAAAGTCATTAAACTTGATCACCTCTGTACTTCGTACAATTTAAATTACTGACTTGATCAAAATCCGCTGTTAGTCATACAATTGTTCCTCCCTTGCGTGCGTCTTAATACCATTAAGAAACGGACCCCAGGGGATACAATGTATGTAAGCCGACAGATGGACTCGTGCATACTCACTCACAGTAAAGGAAACTTGATGCATTGCTCAAAATTTCTAAATTGGTATCAAAATTTTTGGTCAACAATATAATGGTTTAAGTCAAGTTGGGGTGATTTGGCAAAAATCAAATTAAGCTTGAACCGAGATTAGAGGCTGATAATTTCTGATATTCTGTGCTCTAATTGAACTATTTAATCATATCACAAAAATACTTGAATGTGTGTTATTAGACTTATGTGGACAACAATACCAATGACCGACTTATCGCCAGTCATAATATCGCTGAAATATAAAACTGTGATGGAAGGGCAATTTGGTCAATATGATTCTCTGCTCAAACTCAACAAAAACACAAAAAGATTGTTTATCTTTAATTGTTCAGATATTCTTCTGTAAATACATTCTTTAATTCTTTTAAATTTTCTCAAAATACCAAAAATATTTTCGTCTTCTTTATACAATATACTTAAATAAATTTTTAAGTTTAGTTTCGGAAATCTGAAACAAATTTAATGTATTTGGTTGTCGGAATAAAAGGGTTTCTCGATTACTTAATTCATTTATTTAATTTTTATTATTTAATTCTTTAATTTATTCATTTAATTATTTAATTTAAAATTAAATAAAAGGGTTTATTTCGTTAAATTTAATTCGTTATGTATGGTTAACGAACTAGGTGATTCTTTAGCGAACTAGCTTCTGGTTCGCTAACCTAATTCGCTTCCGCACTCTGTAACGAATCATCCCTTCGTTATGCATATTTAACGAATCATGACACGAATCATGTCTTGATTCGCTATCTTTAACTTAACGAATCACATTGTGATTCGCTAACATAAGGTAACGAATTGAGTTAGCGAATGGGCTAATTCGCTAACTTTAAGTTAAACGACTCGTCTGATTCGTACAAGTTGTGCCAGGGTTTCGTGCACTGCTATATAAGACAAGAAAACAAATAGTATTCCACTGTTCGCCTTCTTTCTTCATCTTTAAGAAACTATTCAAATTCTCTCTGAAAATTTCGATCTTTTCTTTTGAATACTTCAAAGATCAATTTGAGTTTCTAAGGTATAAATGTTCTTGGCGATATCATTTTCGTCAAAAATGACAATGAGTTATCTGTTGAATTATGTAATTTTTGGGGTTTAAGGGTTTTGAATTTATGAAACTCATTTGAGTATCATCGGATTCACTTTCCGATACCCTTGGTAAACTCTAATCATCATTTGATTTTTGTTTGCCGGGTTAATTATTGTTTGTGTTATTGATGTTTACTGATGGGTCGTTTGTTCCTTAGTACATCTAGGTTTTGAGTCTCAATCTCATACACCTAAATTCACTAGTATTATTCCGAGTTCAATAAGCTGTTTAGCGTGATGATTCGACGATAGTTATGGTTTAATTGAATTTGGGTTTAAAATGTTGACTATTGTTGTTCATGTCAATTTTGGCCTTGACTTTGTGAAGTCAAAGATAAAGTCTTATTTATGACCATTCGTTAGTCTTAGCGAATTGGAACTGTTTCGTGTCCAATTCGTTAAGATTGTACACGAACTAGCTAAGCGAATAAGATGTTTCACGAATCAGATTATAACGAACTAGAGGTTAGGTCGTTAAACTTAAATAGTGATTCGCTAAGTTATGTTCGTTAAGTTATTTACTTGATAGCGAATCACCTGTTTCGTTATCTTTGTATAACGAATCAGTGTGATCATTAACGAATGACAGTTAAAAAAAAATTTAATATATCAATCGTCTAACAATGTTAATAGATCAATTACACATATTTTTGGTTATATATCCTACTATCTATTCTTATATACGGTTTTTATTTATATAGTAACAATGGCTGATCAAGAACAACAGAATCAACCGCCACAAGGACAACCACAACAACAGGCTCAACAAGCTGAAATGATATTATTACCGTTCGATAAGAATCATAACATCTGTGCTCATGTTGATCAAGATGTGAGTGATTTGAGAACGTTCGGAGCTATGCTGACTTTCCTACGCCGTTCGAAGATACATTATGCAATCACTGCTAAACCTAAGGTGTATCTTAGTATAATCAGGCAGTTTTGGAACACGGCCGAATATGTGGAGGCAGAAAACTGGGTTCGAGCTACAATTAATCAGATCACTATTACGATTGATGTTGAAGTCATTCGCCGAGTACTTCAATTTGATGATACTGCTGATTACCCGAGTGAATTTGACAGGTCGTTGGTTAGGGGTTTATTTACACGATTAAATTATGGGGGTGATATTCGTCGGTCTATGTTGAACAAGAATGGTTTGTGTCTACCTTACAAGTATTTGCTGCATGTCTTGCTTCACTGTATGAGTGGACGTCGCGGTGGTTTCGATGAATGCAGACTAAGCTTGCAATCGGCATTTGTAGCTTTAATCCTGAACAAGCCCTTCAATTATTCAGAACTCATCTTTGATCATCTGAAAGAGCAAGTTCAGCAAACTCTACCATCAAAGAAGTTCTTAATGTATCCTCGCTTTCTACAACTAATCATTCAGGATTTGATACCGAATTTGGTGATTGATCGATCATTGGTGAACGATGTTCTTGATATGGAACATATGAAAGCTGAAACGGTGCATCGGATGTTGATTTATCGAAAGGATAAGCCACAGGACAAATGGATGATTGGTCATATAATCAATCCGGATTATGTATGTCCTCCTAATAAGCGCTGGATCCATGATGATTCGGATTCCGAACGTGAAGGAGGAGTAGGTGGGAACAATGATGATGGAGATGATGATGGTGACAATGGTGATGGTGATGTTGGAGCTGGTGATCGAGCTCTGAAAGAACAAAAAGATGCAGTTGAGGCTGCTCTAGCTGCTACCTTGAAAGCTCAGCAAGAAAGAAAACGAAAGGGTAAGGCTGTAGCTACTGGTGAGCCACCAAAGAAGCCCCGTGTGTCTTCTGGGGCTGGTGTAATTATTGGAACACCACCACCTCGTCAATCAACTACTCAAAGCTCGGCGGTGCCGCTGACTACTAGCACTCCGATGCTTGCCTTGACCACGACGATGGTGTCACATGAGAGGCTCGGTTTAATTCCTCAAATGGCGTTGACCGAGATACCGAGGCCTCATGCTATGCTGTCGACTGTTTCTTCCACCACTTCAATGAGACCTCCTCCTCTGCCAACAACTACTCTTCCTCCGCCTCCGCGTAGTGATGTCTTTTTCATGAGAATCACTCGGCCTCAAGGACCTATTCAACCAGTTCATCCATCTGTATACAATTTGTCACCTGGACGTCAAACGGAAATGTTGCTTAATCTGCTACATTTATATGAAAATCAAATGGCAGCTGACCGACTAAATCAAGAACGACTCATGGAGAATCAACGAAAAATGATGAGTTATATTTCGTTCTGTCAGAAGGAGACCAAGTCGTTGCGTACGATTGTTGAGTCTCAGGGGGTGAAATTAAAAGAACAAGATGAGTTAATTTTACAATTAACTTGTAAAGAAGATGCCCTCTAGAAACTCAAAAATGATGATGATGATCCTGACGAGTCTGATGCAGGAGGTGAGCCTAAACAATCGCACGGTTCATCCTCTGGTGCTGGTGTTAGTGGCGCTGATGATTCGAACAAGCAGATAATTTCATATCAAGATCCAATAGCTGCCAAGCCAATAGAAATGATTGAGGCTAACACGGTGATATTTATTGATGAATTGGGGATGGTTAGAAGTATGGTGAACAAAGATGAGATACAGATCGGTGAGTTTGTGGTTAGATCTTTGACACGGTAGCAGATTTCGATTCTGCTTGGGCTGAATGACGATCAGTTAACTGATTTAAAGACTGAGCCCGATGTCGAAGTGATCAATGAGGAAGAAATGGATGTTGATCCATTATTTATGAATACAGATTTTATTTATGAGAACGAGGAGATTGAGATGGAGGATGTTACAACTGATGAGTACCCGGACTTGTATCAACACGTAAATGTTGATCAAGGTGCTCCGTTATTTCATGAAGACGTAATTAAGGAGACTGAGAATGAACTAGAGAAGATTGTACAACGGACTGTTTCTTCACTCAAAGAAGTGACTGATGATGACATTGAAAGATGGTTCAAACGCCAGAAAGTGGGTAAGATCATCAGTGCTTATCGGTATGTAGATAAAGAAAGAAAGGATACCGCTGCTGCTTGGATTGAGGTAAATCAGATGACTACCTTCAAGACTGTTTCTAAGGTACATGGTGATATTGTCTCCTGGCTCTATGATTCAGACCTTAAGGTATGTATTGTTAAATGGGAAAAAGGTGTCCAATATTACGAGAGGATAATGGATGTTTTAACACTACCGCGTTGGGATGTACGCACCCTCGCGAGACATCCATTTATCAATCGTGGGGGTAACCGAACTGCTGAGTGGTTTCATCAACACTTACTGTTCGAGGTCAATCATGGCTTCAAATTCTTCAAGCCCCAGGTCCCAAGACGTAAACGTACTGATGAGATTTATCCAAGGACCGGCTGGAAGAAACTTGTCTTGAAAGTGAAGCCACCAAAGACAATGAAAAGGGTTCCTGTGAAGACAATGCCTCAAGATATTTATCTGTCTTTCAACCGTTGGTACTATGACAATTGTACTGGCGAGGCTGTTATTGTTCGTGGTCGAGGACTACATACTGAGCTCATCAAGATAATCGATCCGATGTGGTCGGTTAATTTATCAGAGACAGACAATGACGTGCTACACAGGAAGCAGATTTTGTTTGAACGCCAAGAAGATTACGACCTGGCTATGCAATTCCAACGTGTCGTTCGTGTATGCCATGAACATGGGATTCATAGTTGCAGAGATGGGCAGACAAAGCGTTTCAAATAAGTTAAAGACAAAGAACTCAAGACGAGGGGGTGTATGTTAGTGCACGGTTTTGCGTCTAGAGTCTTTGTATTTATCATTAATGTTTATTTGATACTTAAATATAATATTTAATGTTTATTTTAGACTAATTCGTTATTTTTAAGTCTTGTTCGCTAGGAATGTTAGCGAACTAGGACATTATAATGTATTCCCTTCTGATTCGTTAGGGGATGTTAACGAATCAGGGGGTGGTTCGTTAAGATAACTTATTTAACGAAGGGGATGCTGGTTCGCTAGGGGATGTTAGCGAACCAGATCGTCTTCTATATATAGTGAACAAATGTTCACTTGTAAAGTGTCGAAGTTTTGAGAGAAATAATATTATTAAGAAAAGTTTAAAGTATTTACTCTCCCTCAAGCTTCATGTTAAATTATTGATAATATATGCACATACGTAGAACACCGAATCAAGGTTGATTATGAGATAGATCTGAGATATGTGTTAATCGTTATTGACTGTTGGTTATTGTTCAAGTACGGGATCAAACAATACCACTCTGCCCATACGGCCCGAAGTCAACGATTGTTTAAATAGCATAAATAGCATTAACGACTTTAAGTCGTAACAATATTTAAAAGCAAAATTCATTTGTGAAAATATTGTTAAAATATTTATTCGTCGTTATCGACATGAAACCAAAAGTCACATCGAAACCAGTCTTTGTCCCACGAAATCCATTAGACCAATTTCGCTTAACGAAAGTGTCGTTTTAATACAATTTTCCTTTGTTAATACAAAACCAATAATCTCACAAAGTCCCACTTTATTTATCTCAAAACTTCTTTGTCCATACTGAATCAAAGTTAATGTTTTACCTTGACCCCACTGGAGCAGGCCAACTTACACGAAATTTGTTTTAAATCATATAGTCGCCTCAACAACAAACCAAATGGACACCTTTCGTCTCACAATGATAGTTCTCAAAATATAACATTTATTCTTCAACAATTTGTGATAGTTATAGACTAGCAAGGAATATAACAAATGTAATGCTATTAAACCTATAATCAAGGCGTACAATAATTCAAAATATTTTCCCCCAACATTTAACCAGCACGACTGATCGGCAGAAAGGGCGTCACCCGATAGATCTATCAATATTTCTATGCATTTTTACAGTTAACGATTATAAGACTGCGGTGATCACTAATTCTCTCGATATTTGTTCTAGTCAGCCCGACCACGTTAGCCAACGTCGGTCAAACTTAAAGCCATTACAATATCACATTTTTTAAGATAAAAATGTGTTTTGACACAAACGTGTTGCCCCCAAAAAAAATTTTAAATCATTTAAAATATTTAAAATGGTGGGGATTTCTGAGAAACTCACCTTTGTTTCGGCACAATTAACACATGCGAGATGACACACAACTAGTTGATGCAAGATCTTAATAACAGTTCCAATGATAATTGGATTCCTATGTTTAATACAAAATATATTAACACATAAACACATATACAAATAGGAACGTATCCTAACTTAATTCTTTTATCCTCACGTGTTTCATTTATCATAATTGAAATGATTAAATTATGAACTTTTATTGTTTTAGAAATTTGTAACCGAATCGAATGTTTTAAAATGTCATATAATTATAAAAATGACATTTAACCAGCGCGACTGGTCTGCAGACAAGGCGTCACCCGATAGATCTATCAATATTTCTATGCCTTTTTACAGTTAACGATTATAAGACTGCGGTAATCACTAATTCTCTCGATATTTGCTCTAGTTAGCCCGACCATATTAGTTTCAAACAATCGTTGTAAAACTAATTTCTTGAAACTAAACATGGACGTTATTTAAATAAAAGTATATATATATATTTATTGTAAAATAGAATAATATTTTTATTAACCGATTATCTAAATAAAATATATATGTCCAAATAACGTATATATATATATTACATACATATATATATATATGTATATATATATATTTATATATATCTTTATATCATAAATTTACACGAAATCGTCCATGTCTCGATTGTACCACTTTTAACACTCGATATTAACGAACGGTTTTCTAATAATTATTAGTAAGATTTACATTGTCCAAGTTATTTCCGATATTATTTCCGATTACAGTTTTTAAACTAATCTGTCGTTATCTATCTTTTCAAACACTTAAATATATAAAAGATATACCTCCTCGCGTATGGCTCGAGTCAAGAAATGGCAATCCAAATATCTTAATGCATTCGTTTTAGCGTCACAAACGTTTCTCCGGTCTCGGATCGTCCGTACGACACCTCAAAACCTACATGCAACTTGTTTTATGAAACTATTTATGTTCTATAATCTGACCAGTAACTTACGATGTTTATAACTTACCATCTAAACATAAGATCATCGATTCCTTTGGTGGCATCATAGATCTATGTGTTAGGAAGGTTCACCGAAACTTTCAGATCGATCCGATGGTCAGATATTTGGAAATCTACATTTCTTTAGAGCTGTGCTTTCAAAATCTGCCCAGCGAGCTGAATACTAAAACGGGTTTAGAATCCCAACTTAGGCAACTTAGATCCTCATCTTCACCATTCAAAATGATTATTTATGGGTTATGAACCATCTGTAAAAATATCAAGATGATCGGACCGTTAGATCTTTAGTTACAGACCGATCTTAGCGGACATGCAAGACGAATGCAATCTGTCCGAATTTTAAAACGAGTTTTTAACGAACTTAAGCTCAGATTTAGGACAAACGGAGCTTACCATCGCATTCGGGACGTCGAAAAATGATTCCGGATAGAAGACGGGCTTCGGCCGCCAACGGACCACCGCGTCGGACCACCACCGGCCACCGCGAACCACCGCCGGCCGCCGTCCACCTTGCTGGAATCCTCTAGCCTCTCTCTACTCTCTCTCTCTCTCTCTCTCTCTCTCTCTCTAATAATGCAGAATTTTGTGTTAATAATGAGTGAATTGGGGGTAACCCTCTTTATATAGGTGCTGATTTTTAAGCAAGTTTTTCGATCGCATTTCGGTTTCTCGCTCCAACGATCCTGCTACTTCGAGTGATGTTGTATTTTCCAAATACATTTCGTCAAAATACTTATTCTTATTCTATTCTCGACTTAAATTTTTCTCGTTAACTTATTATTTCCGTTAATAAGTTATTGACGATTGTTACCCAATGTCGGTTCCGTGTTATTCCGAACTGAATAAAACTAGTGTTGTTTTTTCCCAAAAACAACTCCTCCAAAATTATGTTGTCTATTTGAATTATTTTATCTAAATAATAAACCTTAAATACAGAGATAATATCAACATTTACAAGCTCACCGGTACATGTGCTTTAACGACCATGTTCGAAAATACTAATTTGCATTTTCCCGCTTCGTTATAACTCAGAATTGAGGCACGTTTTCGCCTGTGTTCTCGGTTTTCGATCCTCTAAAATATTTAGATGGATTCCCCCTAGACACTTTCTCTAATGTCGGGTTGAATTTTCACCCGTTTAACCGAAAACGTTCGTTTCTCCATTATTTATCACCGGAATTTCTTTATTCCGTCTCATTTATCACATGTTTTACAATGTATATATTCCCTTCATTCTTAGCTTAAAATACTATATTTAACTTATGGGTCTTAGTCTTCACTTAATCCATCCTAAACAAGTCTTAATCTCGTTTATGGAATATAATAATACTTATTATTTTGCCGGGTATCACATTCTCCCCATCTTATTTGAATCTCGTCATCGAGATTTAACTGAGCGTAGAGGATATAACATTCTAATGCTTTGCTTCAACTTGCTATCTTGTAAGTAACTTACCGTTATAAAAATTTTCAAATTCTTTAACGTCACTAGGTGCACGTTTCTGATTTGTATAAAATCTTTAGTCGGTATTAACGACAATATCTCTTCTTGATCATATGGTTATCTTCCCTGAGATGACAACGTTAGCTACTTATCATGGTATAGGTTTCTCTATCAAGATCCTTAATTAACTCCAGATCATAAGTCAAGTAGTTATCTTGATGAGTGCAAATGTGATGTGCATAAGCACATACTCTACTTCATTATGTAAGCACACACCCAAACTTTGATAAGTCTATCAAAGTAAACTACCATATCATGCCTCTAGTTTAAGCACTAGTTCTTTAAGGTTAATCTTGTTTTTGACATGAGGAGGAATTTTATCTTGCCGATATCCGCATCCATATTTACCATTCTTCTAAGTTAGTCTTTTCTGAAATCATAGCAGCCGATCTTCAGATGGACTACTACAGTTCGGTGCATCTCGCATCTTGAAAAGAGATTTATGCAAACACCTTCTCTTTATATTGATTCTCTTTATGACGAGTTGTAAATAATTATTGTCCTAAGATTATCTCTTAGAGTCTAAGAGATCTATTACACTTTAAGCACAAACATTCATTCAGTATTACATAAATGCTAAATGTCATTATATCGAAGAACCTAAACATTTACTATTTCTTTACCATGTACGGTTGGTAAATATTGTACGCTCGAATCAAATAGATTATGAAAACAATGATGTCACAATAAAGGGTCAAAGAATTGATAGACATGGCTACACTGATACTTAAAGATCTTAGAATACTCTGGTTGCAAACTTTTCATAGTATTCAAAGAATATGAAGTTGATGAATATACAAAGGATAACACCTTAACGCTATCTTTGATTGAAAAGGAGTTGTCACTTATTAATGTTTTTCAAGAATGCAGTTGGGATCAATTATGGATGATAAAACTTTCACATATTTCAACATCGCTATATACGATTCGGCGTGACTATATATAGTTTGTCGTGACTGTGTTTATGAACATGGTTCGTATATATACTTTAACAGGGAATGGTATACGTGATCAACTGATTATATTGAGTTTTGTGTGAACTACCATCACACATTGTTATAGTATAAGTACTAGGTATAACTTAATATGACGTAAAAATACAAGCATCCGGTTAAGATTTAATCTCTAGTGTCAAAAGTATTGTATAATATCCTTTAACATATTATTGGGTGTTATTGAATATATATATATATATATTATTTCCATCTAAGCACACCAAGCACACATTTTCAATTGAGTGCTCAAGTTTTCAACATGACGATTTGTTACTACAAAATATTTCGGGGTATGATTCTTCGATCACGTAACTTCCTAAGAAGTAGAAGTCACAATATAACTTGGAAAATTGTACTGATAACACATTCCTTCCATATTACATAATGTTTCTCTAGCTAAGGAAAAGTCGACTTGCCGTTGAACATTACTAAATCACAATTATTTTTGTGTTGAAGCCTAAGTCTACTTTAGTAGATCATATGGATGTAGAAAAAGCTTCTCATTTTGATGAATTGGAAACATCTCTTTTCCATTTCTATTTACCCAGTTCATATCTTTGTTTCGTGTGTTCCCCGGAGGAATTCGATCTCTTCAATCTCGGGATACCACCTAAATAACTATAACTGCGGCCAGAGAGTCAAATAGGTCGGGAAGAAAGAGTCTGAGGTTGGGTTGGACGACATACATCTTGGTTGGTCCCACCACCACTGGGGATTGGACATATATAGAATCTTTCTTCTAAAAAAGTCTTCTATTATATATCATTTTATATTCTTATTTATTGAAATAGCTGCAAGACCACAAAACGGGGTGAAAAAAACCGAAAGCCCTTCTTTTAAGTTCCTCCCAGATACATGGCTTACATACCCGGCTCAACCTTCTTAGAAAACAATCGAATCGAGGGTCTGGAGGAGAATTGGCCATTCAATCGAAGTGAGTCTGGCTGAAGACTTTTCTGTAAACTTAGCGCTTCTCGGGAGGCAACCCGGTAGTATGTTTTTTATTTTTACTTTATTTTTTATTTTTGGGGTTTCTTGCTTTCTTGTGCTGGCTGTTTCTTGGCTTGCCTTTAGGTTGCTCTGGATGATATTGGATGGTTGATGATACATGGTTAGATTCAAGTGTGGGGATGCTATTTGCTTATTGATTGCCGCTTTCGTTCGTAAGTGACAGCTTGGTAGAGAGCATTGGAGTATAAGGCTTTCGTTCGAATTAGAGGGCATGGAACACGACTCGCAGGGCAATATCGTCATATTTACCAAGTGAGTCTGTTCCACTTTACTTATTTAAATGTGCTTTCATTTTTGTCTTTTACCTGTCTCATTGAGGACAATGTGACATTTAAGTGTGGGGATGGGAAACTGACGTTTTTATCTTAAAATTCGAAGATTAAAAAAATTATAATAAAAAAAGTTTAAAAAAATATTCAAAAAAAAAATTGTCCCTAATACTTACCGAAATTTTTGCAAATAATGGAAAATGATAAAAAAAAATTTGAGATTGGTTTTTAAAACTACTATTATATATGAGATTAAATAAAAGATAACGCACTAAGCTTGGGATGTGTCGGTAGGCCCAACTAGCTTTGATAGTCCTTTTTAATAGATTTCTTATATATAATAATTTGAAAAACGGTGAAACCAAATTTCCATGCCTAGGGAGGATTACCATAATCTAAAACCTTTGAGATAGTAAGACTTAGATGCACTCAAACCAGCACTGTAACATCCCGAATCTCAAATAATAATATTTTATATATTATTCTTAATGGAAAGTTTACTTGGATTAATAAATAAATTAATAAAAGATGGAAGGAGAAGTAGGCTAATTAGATGGATTAATCATGGACTAAAAAGGAAAGATGGGCCTTAGGTCCATGGGCTTAAGGGAGTGTAAATACCCCCTTAAACCCTAAATCTTTCCATTTCCATCCATCTTATCCATAATATTCCCTACACCTCCATAAAATACACACCTAAATACCCTCTTACAGCCGCAAGCTAGAGAGAGAGAGACCCAAGACCAAAATCAATCTAAATATAGATAAATCTTCATTATACAAGATAGATACAAGATCCTAGTCCATAAACAAGCTAACCCGAAGTCTAAAAACGATTAAAGGTACGTTCTTGATCTTAAAGCTTACGTTTTTATGAACGGTTAGCCATGAAACTTGAATGTAGAGTAGATCGGGTCTAGATAAAGCATAAAGTAGCAAACTTGATGATTAAAACGGACTTAATGGACATATGGTTATATACGGCTCCTAGATGAACCCTAGATTTAGCCTAGAACGTTTTAAAGGTATAAAGGTCTAAGCTTTATGCCTAAAACGGGATAGATCTTGAAGTCGTGATAGTAATGGGTATAAAACGGGTATGACTGATGATGATAAAGGGTTAAAAGTTCATGATTTAAACCTTAAAACAGTTAACAGTGATGAGCAAAAATGATTAGGATGGAGAAATGAGCTGAAAACATTGGACCTGAAGGTTCTCGGCCAAAATTTGAGAATCCATGGTCAACCATGTGGTTCTCGGTCAACCTGAGATTTCGGCCAAAACAGGTTCTCGGCCAATGAGTTCTTGGTCACGAGTTCTCGGTCGCGAGTTCTCGGTCACAAGTTCTCGGTCACGTGTTCTCGGTGGGTTCTCGGTCAAAAGGGTTCTCTGTTTTGAGTTCTCGGCCACAGTTCTGTTGGGCCTTGGGCCTGAACCCAAATTGGGCCAGATGATGGATATTTGGACCTGATTTAAATAAGCCCAACTTAGAAAATAACTTAAAATGTTAATGGAAAATGTATTAAGACAGTCAACGAAAATAAAATTTTTTCCAAGCTGACCTGGCAGCTTAACCCCAGCCAGGGCTCTGCCCCTTGGACCCCGCTAGGGGCTGCCGCCCCTAGAACCCCGCTGCCCCCGGACTTCCGTTCGTTGTGGGTTATATAAAGATAGATGTGCGATATGATTAGCAATAGTTAATTGATGCATGTAATTATTATACAGTTAGCCGTGCCCAACTGAAGAAAGGAATAACTATTATCGGTGAACGTAACAGACTTCAGGTGAGTTTCTAGCCCCATTCCTTGTTATGTTTTCGGGGCTGTGTGCATACTCGATGTGATTAGTTAATACACTTATCCTAAGTGATAAGTGTATGCCATATATGTATTATGTGTAATGTACGAATGCTTTCTTGTAGGTACATGAACGATCTTTGGAATTGCATGTACTGCCAGGTAATGGTTTGACGTTGTATGTATGTTCTATGATGAAGATTGAATGAGGTATGTATGTATGTATGAAATTTAGGATTATGTATATAGAAAAGTATGCTATGGAGATGTAGAAGAAAGGCTACCGGACCCTAAAAATATCCGAGGATGGAGGGTACCGGACCCAAATAATATCCGAGGATGGAGGGTACCGGACCCTAATAATACCCGAGGATGAAGGATGACCGGACCCTAATAATATCCGAGGATGAAGGGTGACCGGACCCTAATAATATCCGAGGATGAAGGGTGACCGGACCCTAAAAATATCCGAGGATGAAGGGTGACCGGACCCTAATAATATCCGAGGATGGAGGGTACCGGACCCTAATAATATCCGAGGTATGTAGGGCGAATGCTCTTTATAACGTAAGGTTAGTTATGAATGTATATGAAAGAATGATGGACAGGTTAAGTATGTAATGCGTACCTACGGACACGTATATGTGTATGTATAGTAAGTTATGTGATTAACTAGAACTCACTCAGCGTAGCTGACTTTTAGTATACATGCAGGCAAATAGGTTGAGGCAGGTCGCATGATTGAAGACACATGGCATGGAATCGAAGATACTGGCATCTCGAAAAAATCTTGTGATGTTTTAAAAGAGTATGTTTTGATTTAAATGACTTTGAATGTTTTATAAGAACAAGATTTAAGGGTTATATAAGATATTATGGTTGAAGTTTTATATTCCGCGTAAAGTTTTAATTAACTCTGATATTTAGAACTGCGTTTATGAGTAAATCCAACACTAAAGTAGGGTTACCGGTAACAGGGCCTTACAAGCACACCACCACATGTCCATCTTTTTACGAGCTTAGAAAATAGTTATATAATTTAGAGTGATAAAAAAAAGAAAAAAAAAGTATTTTTTGAAAGGGTATTTTGAAAAGTTGTTCCAAAAAAGAAAATGATTGTGATAAACTTATTTATTATATAATGCCAAAGAAGCATTCTTAAAAATAGAAAAAGATGCCAAAGTTCAAAGTTACACATACTAGACGGGACTGAGAGTTTACGTGTTACCAAGGGGATAGTGACTCTGAGGTTATCGCTATTGGGGCTCAAGGTTTTTAGTCAATAAATATTTTTTAGGGAATATATAGGACAAAGTCCAATAATATTTAGGGTATGCTCGTATGGCCTCCACATGACCATTCATCCATCAAATTTCACCGAGTGTATCTACTTAGTACCATCAACGAGTCTTTGGCTTATGGTGATTTGTCAAACCAGTACGCTTTGACTTTAGTTTTTCTAGCTCTCTTTGTCTGAGATGAGGTAGGTGTAGACGTGGTTTTTGAACTTAAAAAGCTTAATGCAATTGGGGGCTTGATAGGCTGGTGGCTGGGTTTAAGTGGACAACAATATCGGCAATCGCGGTTTTTGCATTTATCTATGCTTAAAAGATAACCTATATGTTTTAAAGATCAGTTTCTAATTATGATTCCATTGCAAAATATCTTTTTCAGGGACGAAAAAAGTTTAAGTGTGAGGATATTTGATATGGGCTAAATTATATATAAATTCAATATATATTTCCTACACTTTTGAGTAGTTTTTGAGATGATATTATAAACTAATTCTAGAAATTGGTTCATATTTATATGTTATTGGTTTCAAGAGGCAATGAGATAAATTAGTGTATCTATACTAAGCTTGAAACCAACAATTAACTAATAAATATTAGAATGACTTTTATATACGTTCTTTATTATTATTGTCATTTTATAAACTGAAAGTGCATATATTATAATATTATAATGGCATATAGTAACTATAATGATATTAGTTGATACATACTTTAATTTATGAATAAAATAACTAATTATTTGTTTGTTTTGTCCAAGTATCAAAAGAGAAAAATGAGAATCTGGATAAAGGATTTTAATACATAGTGAAAATGACTCAAGAATTAAAGAAATCAAGCTCTTGGGCTTTAACTCGTAATTACCTTATTGTGTGGGCTTCATCATTGAGAAAAAGAAAACAATAAAAAAAAACCTACGAACAAGAGGGAGAGCGGTGGAATTGTGAGGAGGGGGGCGCCCCTAAGCTGTGGTCCATCGAATTAACATAAATCAAAAAAGCAAGCAAGCTTGTCACAAAACTCCACGGCCAAGAAAGTAAAAGAGTGAATTAATTTAAGCTGGCAGACTGCTCAATTAATTTAACCAGGCTAGTAGGTCAATCATATTTATTTCTTTTTACAATGAACTGCAATATATATTTTTATCTTTGTATCATTCATAGTTATGATTGGCTAAATTTTTATACTGCCTGGGTTTGGATGAATACTTTTTAGACTCGTTTTACTTTTGGTTTTGGATTATTTATTGACTGTTTCAAGCTTTGGTAAAGTTTTTATTGTGTTTGGTTGTGATGCACATGCGTATTTGGTATTAATTTATTTCCAATTTATTGTTCCATATGCGTCTTTGTGAATGTCTTTCATGTATGGATGCATATTAGGTTGCCTACTGTGTGTTTGTAACTAGTTTATGGTTTATTGTTAACGTATTCCATAGGAACGGTAATTGAGAGTTTAGAGATACCTTATATTCTGTCAATTGAGATCGGGAGGTAATTAAGTGTCGTATGTTTTGGTCTTTTGCGGTTTTAGGTAGTGATTGCATGAGAGTGAGTTACCCTAGACTTCTTTAGATTCTTACATATCCGAATTATAACCGAATTCAATAAGATTACCCCTTTACCCCTTCGGGTGTTTTGTGATTAGAGAGACCGAGAAGTAATTTAGTTTTTGGGTACCTTAGCACAGTCATCCGGGAGGTAATCCGAGCCATTAAACCGTTGAGATTTACATGGTATTTAGGGTTCTTAGGTATTGTTGGTGAGACGGGAGGTGATCTAGCATATTTTAGTTATTCCTTAAATTTCATATTTTTAGATACCGGTTACCAATCATAAATCCAATTCTGAGAGTTTACGAGTTGACTAGTAGGATTCCTTACCTAGGTAGTTGTTTCCCCTATTTGAGTTCTAAACCTATTTGTCTGTGTCTTGTGTCATTTTAAGTTTAAATATTATTTAGTTTATAGTTAATAATTAAAAAAAAGATAAAAATCAATTAAATCAATTTATTTAAGTTATTAGTCAGAGTCTATTTTAAGTGTTGCTAGTGTCCTTTGGGTTCGATATCCGGACTTCATTAGGCTTTACAACAGTTGATAGGTACACTTGTCTGTCTAGTGGTCTAGCATTAGGATAGTCTAGGTTTATAAATTTAAAACTAGAGTGTCTAGGTTATGTTAAAATTTTAGTAGATCGTTTTGCACATCAGCATTTCTCTCTCATGTTCATTTAAATAATACTTTCGTATACTTTTATCATTACAGTTAAAACTCTAATCCACTAACAATCAATTCAACAAATATTAAAAAATAAATATGGGCAAACAAAATTTTCTCAAATTTACAAAAAATCATTACATTTTCTCACTCCACTCTATAATTTACACTCACAACCACTCATAACTTAACCATATAATTTATAAACTCCGCTCACATGATTTTAAGGGATAGGATGAGGATGCTTTTATGTCCTTAATTAATCTCCTTTAATTATCAGTTATATACCTAACTGCCATGGAGCATATCAACCATTGATCTACTAGATCAATGGTCTAAATTGATTTAATTAGTTCTAGAAAACTATGGTCCTCAATGGATTTATATATATATATATATGGGTGGGATTTAGAGAGAACTAGAGAACTAGTAAAGAATTATTTTTGACTATTTTAAAAAAAAATTATTTTGTGATTTTTTTTCTTTCCTCATTCTAATAAGATGATATT
Organism: Bidens hawaiensis; assembly: GCF_021521415.1. Taxonomy (NCBI): domain Eukaryota; kingdom Viridiplantae; phylum Streptophyta; class Magnoliopsida; order Asterales; family Asteraceae; genus Bidens; species Bidens hawaiensis. The sequence goes on from NW_027505352.1 coordinate 205,149, forward strand.
GATACTAAAAAAAATAAAAAAATAACTTGTCGGTGTAATACTGTAGTGCATATGTGCACTAATGCCTATTTCATATATACAATAGTGTTTTATTGCATATAATACAACACAATTGCATTATCATATACACTATTGAATATATGCAAATACAACACTAATAATTGTATGCAAAACACATTATTGCATATATGTAATACAACACTAATGCACATATGCACTATATCGATTTTTTTTAATTTTTGTATATAATATAACACTATTGCAAATAAACAATACAAACAACTATTATATATATATATATATGCTATTCAACACTATTTCAAATATCAAAATGCACATTATTGCATATATGCATTATAAAAAAGGTTGGTGTATTGCATATATGCATTACTCGTTAATTTTTTTTATTTTTTTGTGGTGAAGAATAACAACATATAAGAAGGATGAAAGAAAAAAAATTTTAAAAATATTTTTTTTAATTTAATGAAAAATACTTCATTATTAGTTCTCTAGTTCTCTCCATAAAATGGAGTTCTCTCATGATCCTCTCACTATATATATATATATGTATATATATATATATACTAGCCTTTATCCCGCGTATTACACGGGTTACTTTTAGTTTTTTATAATAATTTTTTTATAATTATTGTGTATGTATATTTTTCATGTGGGATGTGTTTAGGTATTAAACTTAAATTTTACATGAACTTATAAAATATGTTATATTTATTAGTTGTAGTTAAATTGAAGTTGGTTTTGTTTTTTGTTTATATTACAAATGGGTCTCATTGGTCTGGTACTTACCGTGACCCAACATTTTTTATTTAGGTTTATTGGATTTTAATAATCCCTAATGACTGGTATTGGCCAATAATAACTCATATTCATTATATCACCACTGACAGTCCAAATTTCAAAAACTTGGTCCCTAATGGTCCCCCGTTAAAAATGACTTAATGGAGTTATACTTTTTTCTGAATTTCAAACTAATTTTTTAGGGCTTTTAATCGGAAGGAGGATACAGATCAACTGATGTAAAACTTAACCCGAAACGGTGATCCAAATGACTTGGATTTTTTCTTCAATTAGTGTGTTTGAACTTCCAATTAACAAAAATCAAGTCATTTGGATCACCCTTTGGAGTTAAGTTTTACATCAATTGATTTATATTCTCCTTCCTATCAAATGCCATAAAAAATAGTTTGAAATTCGGTAAAAAGTATAACGTCGTTAAGTCATTTTTAACAGGTTCCACTGGGGACCAACTTTTTGAAATTTGGGACCGCCAATGGCGATAAAATGAATAGAGATTATTATCAGCCAATATCGATAGGGATTATTAAAATCCAATAAACCTTTTATTTAAGATGCGAATTTTTATCTTAATATACATTAATCCATAAAGAAATTTATATGGTTTGTGTTATTTTTGTTTGTATTGAGTTGTTACGGTTCGTTGGTGATCTAGAGCGTATATGTTGTTTAATGGATCACCAAAAATGGGCTCTCATGTGTCTGTCAATTAATGTAGCCCAACATTTTGTTTTTTGTTGTTTAAAATATGTATTTTGTGCTGATGGTGAATTGAGCTTTTAATAAATTGATGTATTTGAATTTCTATAGGCCAATTCTAGTTTCACGTCTATCTAAAATGGGTACGTCATGTGTTATCATTTCATTTTTGGGTGAATTATTAATTTATTATATTTTTTCTAGTATGATATTTAGTTTGTGATTTTCTTATTATTTTTTATGTATTTGTTGCATTTATAGATCTTGTAGTTTAATTATTGTTGTGTACTAAAAAACATTTAATTTGTTAATTAGTTTTTATTATTATCAAATATAATAGAAGTTATATTAGTGTATGAATTATATTAACAAAATTTTTATGATCATATGTAAAAACTAGGTTTTTAAAAATTTATTTTATATTAATAATGTACACGTTTTTAATATTTATATATAAAATTTTGCATTATGAAGTTTTGTAGATTTATTTATTTTTTATATTTAAAATGGGTAATAATTGAAAACCGTCATTTGAAAGTGACGCAATAATGCTAATAAACCGTCTTAAGAAACTCTTTTCTCTCCTTTTTTTTATCAAATCCTTCGTTTCATATAACAGTTATAAACCCTAAGTTAATATTCCCCTTAATTATGGTGAATTTTGTTGTTAAGTGGAAGTTTTGTAAGTTGTTGAAGGGATTTGTGCTTTTTCTTAGTTTATTTAATCAAACATTGTGTCAATAACAATTTACAACTACTTTTAAAATAATATGTTTGTTTTAAATAATTTCAACTATCACCTTTTGGCCACTGCCGATCATAACTAACGAATTGACTAATGAGAATCCCACCTTTTATCAATTTTTTTCTACCAATGAACCCTAACTAACGAAATCTTAACGTCGTTAGTTTTCATGATGTGACATTCTTATTTGGCATGTGTGTGACATGCCTATATGACATATTGCACTGCCACTATCACCATGGCAGTCATCACCACCACGACCGCCACCACCACAGTTTCCTAAAAATATTAAAATATTTTATATATGTTTTATTTGGTTAATTTTGACTTTTGAAGTCAAGCCAACAAGTTTAAAAAGAAGATAAAATATTAATATAAATCTTGTCACTTAACTTCTAGAGTTCACATGGTACTTCAATGAAGCAAATGATATAATACAAGCTTTAACCTTGATGGCTCCTCCTGCCAAGTATGAAGTTGATATTATGACTCATTTATAAATAGTCCATTACAAAACATGATCACAAAAATATTGTGTATACCTGTTGTATCTTCTTTATCAGAAGAATTATATTTTAAGGATACAATGGAGCTAAAACAGCATTCATCTTCTGTCAAGGTATTCATAAAATTCTGTCAAGGTTAAGTCGGACTACGCGAACCCGTTATCATGATTACAGAAACACAATGCAATAAATTTCAGACGACTTTTAACCCGTGTGATCTATATTACACTTTTAGGCTTATATTTTATTCTTTCTTCTAGTATTGTTAATTAGAGCTTGTAAATGTACAATTTTTTCTAAAAGTGTTTATATAAATATATCTATAGTTATTACTCTAAAAAAATACGCTATTTATTATAAATTCTAGATATATTTCCAATAAGCTTACATGCTACTTTAAGCCTATAAAAGAACCAAACATTAACAAACTGTTTGGCTAGAAATTCATCTTCGTTTATTTAAACAATGAACAAACATGAACATGCATTTTGTTTGTTCATTTATGTTCGTGAGCATCCGGTTATGTTCATTTATTTTTGTTCGTTTATTTACGTTGATGTATTTTTGTTCGTTTATGTTTTATAAACATCTAAGTAGTTATATATATGAAAATAAAAAGGGCTCGTTAAAATGACTAAGGTAAATTTAAGCCACTGATTTAGATGTGTTTTCTGATAGCATTGTGATGTATTAGGCTTGTTCATTTTCATTGCAAATGGTTCATTTAATTTTTAAATGAACGAACATGAATGCACATAGACATTCCCTTATTTTTTTATTAACGAACATCAACAAAGTAAGGATAAGGTACTTTGGAATACCAAGGATTCCATTATGCCAACGGCCTAGTGTTTCCCATTTTCTAAAAGACGAGTCTATATATTTTGGTCTAAATGTAAACAACATATGTGACCTCCATTATGACCGAATCTCAATCAAATACGCTTCTTGTTAACACTCGACCGTTTATGATTTATGACATGCATCAACTGAGAAATAAACCAACACCTTAAACTTTAACTTTCTGAACTTGTTGTATTGATGCATGAAGATATTTATTCTAGAATTGACCTTGTTTTCAACGTGCTTGATATCTGATGATAATATATAAGTTCCTACCCGCTACCCAAAACAACGTCAACAATGTTCTTGAGAAATGAGTTTTTAATCATGTCAAATGCTTCAACATTTGGGATTCTTTTGCAATAGAAAGTTGGTATCGCCTACAAGTGATTATTTTCTTTTTAGTTTTTTAATAAATAGATTATGGTATTGATCATACTGTTGTTGTAACAAAAATATCTATCAAAGTTAAAACAAAGTTTCATACATTTTCTTTTTACCTAATTATAGAGACTTCATTCCCGTCTCATAAAACATGTCTTGTCTCACAAAAATGTATTATTTGCTCATTTTTTATTAACTTCACCGAAGATAAAACACGTGTTTGACACTACAAATATTAAAAGATTAATGAAAAAAGGTATTAAACTACATATTACCAACATACAAAGGCATACACAACTGACCAAAAGCGCATCATAAAAACATATTACATATAGAGTAGGCACAACATGAAATTAAATTTTAGAAATAACTGTTTGATTATTAAAGTCAAACTCCACCAGAATACCCTAATGAGGTGTTTAGCCCAAAACATTAAAGCTACCATATTCAATAATATAATACTTTAACTTTGAAAGTAAACAAAACCTAATTCACTTCATCTTGAAGCCTGTAATTAAAATTAAACATAAATTTGTAGATCACAATTTCGGAGTTTATCAATAAAGCATCTAACATAAAATCAAGACGAATCTAGATGTGGTCAAACCTATATAACAAATATTAATAGTTGTAGAACATAGTACTTGTAGCAATCAAATCTTTTAACATCAATAAATAGCAGCGATGACTTTCTTCTAGATCAATTAGAGTTCCATTGTAACAAACCGCTCCAATCATATACAAAATAATAATAATAATAATAATAATAATAATAATAATGAACATGATATAGAAGGGTGTAAAGTTCCAGCAATTTATCTCGTCATGATTTTGTTATCGGGATCATAAACCTCAAATGATCTTCAATAACTTACAAAGGCATAACAAAAAATAACCCTAATCAGAACACTAACGGAAATAACCTCTTGAAATTGAATACAATAATAATAATATATATCATAAAACCTTATAAAAAAATTAACGAAAAAACCTAATTAATAAAGAACTCTGAATCTTTAATAGTTAACAAAGGCCGATCTTAAATATAGAACAAAAGCCAATCAATTTTAGGTATACATATAGATTAGGGGCAATGATACAACTTACTTATTGAATTCGATTTGAAATTAGCATAGTAAGAAAAAACGCCTGCAAAAAAAGGATTTAAAAGTAGTGCGCAATTAATGTGTTGCTGAAGCGATGAAATCGCACAATGGAATCGCTGATTGAATGGTAAGGTTTTGCAATTGTGAAGATAGAGAAAGGCTTTCAATTGTCACACCCTCAAAATCCACTAACGAAGTTTTACCGTCAGAGGGTGTGAACTGGCAGGATCGGAATCATCAGTTATAATCAAACCATAAAATAAAGTTTCAAAACCATGAAAACGTTTACGAGTAATTAAATGCGGAAGCGTAAAAACCTTTAATCAAAAGTTGCGTCACGCAGGACGACATAAACCAAAGATAACCGTTAAAAATAAGTTTGCAGGACAAAAGCGTTTTCAATCAATGCATGTTCCTAAACCGCGCGCCCGCCTCGGCAACCTGAGAATAACATACTAAAAGTGTCAACACAAGGTTGGTGAGTTCACAAGTTATATAGAAATAAATCGTTTAGCGTTTGCGTTCAGCGTTACAGCGTTTTGCGTTTCAGCGTTTTGCGTTACAGCGTTTTGCGTTACAGCGTTTTGCGTTACCAGATAGTGTTATGTCAATTATATATCGATAGGTAGCTAGTCTATACAACAAGTATTACTAAGTGTTCGACACCGAAGCTGACTCGTTTATTAAGTGCCTTGTCACCAGGTCCTCCAGACCATGGTACGTGTTAGCCAAAATTACACCCGCTCGACCTCCAGTCGAGTTTAGCGTTGGGTGGGGTTTGTCAAACCCAGTAGTACTACCCAACAGTGACTCGCTATTCAAAATATTAACCGGTTCGATGTGTAGGACTTCAAATGTTTCGTTTGCCACTTAGCCTTTACAAGCGATATATAATTTATAACAAAATCTTAAATGCGTTGTGGAGTATGTTATCTCCCCCAAGTGAAAAGCGTTTGAAAACAGTTTAAAAAGGGGTAAGTGAAACTCACTGTTTGCGAAGAATTTCCCAAATTAAATCACCAAGATGCGCGTCACAGAAAAACTCTCTCTAGCGTTCTAAAACAACAAAGAGATTTTTCTAAGTGTCGGAATATTATCGAGTCTCTAGACCCGGCACATAATACCTAAGCACATAACATGTTTCGTGTTTCGTTTGTGAATTGTGTGTGACTTTAACATGTGTATTTGTGACACATTACATGTGTAAGCAATCATATACGTGTCATGTATTCATAAAGTACATCACTAGCAATTATTCCCCGTAAGGGCATTTTGGTCAAATCATGACAATTAACTAGCCATAATTACCCATAAGGGCAATTTGGTCAAATTATGACAATCAATTAGCAGTTATTCCCCGCAAGGGCATTTTAGTCAAAACACGACAATTATCTTGCAATCATTCCCCTTAAGGGCAATTTGGTCAAAACACGATAATAAATTAGCAAGTATCATATTTCATGCATTTTCACAAAACTCAGCAGCTAGTTTCACCGAGACAGAAATTCTACTTAAAAGATTGTACTATTCCACCAAACATAGCATCTCAATTAATTTACCAAAAATCATCACAGAAGCATATATGTCTTAGGTTTCCAGAACATATTTTATTACATTTTTATTCCTCATAGTTTTCTCACAATCATCAAATCATTACAGCAAACTCATAACAGTCAAATTCATGTGCAATCAGAATGTTATTTGCAATTCCAGTTAAACGAAAAATCCAATAAAAACAAGACTACTTGGGTTAGGTTCTTAACTCAATGAGTCAACTTCCAGAAGTGGAACCAACCCAATTGGTCTCGTAGTTCATGAGATATAACATTTACAACATAACCTAACAGCAGGTCTAACAGCTCAGCTTTGCATAACGTTTTTGTAAAATCATAAAAGTTAACCTTTACTTGTCCAAAAATTACAAATTTATACTCTATAGAAACTAGACTCAACCTAGTTTACTGTAGTACCAATAATTTCAACCAATTTTCAAATTTACACTTCGTTACAGTCACTTAAACATCAAATACACATTCTGTCCAGAAACTGTTTGCATCCAAACTCAACATATTAACAATCTATGAACTATCATGCATTCATATGACCCTCTAGACTCCATAAACACCATCCATGCACATCAATTACATATTACATACTTGATTAGGGTTTGTGTTTGAACTCAAATCAAAGACACAACAATCAACATGCAACAAGATTCAATCTAGTTATCAAATCATCATTCAATCAACCACAATCATATTAGCTATATACATACACAAAATCGGCAGCTTAGGGTTTGTGGTTAACCCAACAAACATCAAAATCAAGCAACAAGAATGTATAGAATGATCAATTATACCTTCCTAGCACCTAGTTCTTCAATCACAAGCTTGATTTCTTGGTTGAATGTGTGTGTATGGTGGATGGCAGCCAAGGGAGCAAGGGAGGGAGGGCCGATCGGAGCTTGGGGTTATGATAATAAGTTAGGGTTAAGTGATTAAGGTTATATTTATAGACATACAAGTTACACTCAAGTCCCTTCACTTTCAATTGTTGTTTTTCTAACTTAACTATCTTAGTTCTTGTTTCTTGTCTAGCATTACACACCATATAATCAAGTAACACATATGTTAACTCATAATTATCACATAATTATTATGTTGACGTTTTTCGTTTAATCCTCAATCGTTTGCGTCAACTCGTTTGCGTTTCGGTGCAAATCCTGAAAGACTACACATGTAGTAAGTGTTAAGCGTCATTTAAACCCTAGTTTAAATGTAATGAAGTGTGCGTTATAGATTTAGTGATCTTAAGTTTGAATTGACGGAGTTGAGTTAACGGAGTTAACCTGAAATTGACGATTGTCACATCATTCCCATGTTAAAGAATTTTCGTCCCGAAAATTTGAGTCAAGTCGTGATGAGTGTCTGAAAAAGTAAGAAAAATTTTCAGTTTGTCATATCATCCCCTAGTAGAAAGAAATTTCGTCCCGAAATTTAATTCATACCTCCGGTGATTTCTGACGGTTTGCTGGGTTTCGCGGTTTTCCGTGTTTGGTTAGCCCTTCAAAAAGGTGAGGATACTTTTTCATCATTTGATCCTCGCGTTCCCACGTGAACTCCGGTCCACGTCTCGAGTTCCAACGAACTTTAACGATTGGAATTTTGCTGTGCTTGAGCGTTTTGGTTTCCCAATCCAAAACCTCGACTGGTTCCTCAATGAAACGTAACTGTTCATCAACTTGTAGTTCCTCCAAAGGGACTACTTGGGTTTTATCGGACAGGCATTTCTTCAAATTGGACACGTGGAATACATTGTGTATGCCACCGAGTTCCGTTGGTAGGTCCAGTCGGTACGCCACCGGCCCAATGCGCTCAGTTATCCGGCAAGGACCAACATATCGTGGGTTGAGTTTGTTTCGCTTACCAAAGCGAACCACACCTTTCCAAGGTGAGACTTTGAGTAACACTCGATCGTTCACTTGAAATTCGAGAGGTTTTCGGCGCTTGTCGGCGTAACTCTTTTGGCGATCTCGTGCTGCTGCCATGCGATTTCGGATTTGAACAATCTTTTCCGAAGTTTCGAGTACCAGTTCCGGACCAGTGATTTGGCTGTCACCCACCTCTGCCCAACAGAGTGGTGATCGACACTTTCGTCCGTACAGCGCTTCAAACGGCGCTTCTTTAATACTAGCGTGGTAGTTGTTATTATACGAAAACTCTACCAAAGGTAAGTGAGGTTCCCAACTTTTTCCGAAATCCAACACGCAGGCACGCAACATATCTTCCAGGGTCTGAATAGTTCGTTCACTTTGCCCATCCGTCTGAGGATGGTATGCTGTGCTCATATCAAGACGGGTGCCTAGTGCGCTTTGCAGCGACTTCCAAAAGTGCGAAGTGAAACGAGAATCTCGATCGGAAATGATCGAGACAGGCACTCCGTGTCTAGATACCACTTCTTTCATGTAAACACGAGTTAGTCTTTCCATTTTGTCCGATTCCTTAATCGCTAAGAAGTGTGCAGACTTAGTCAATCGGTCTACGATCACCCAGATGGTATCGCATCCCGTCGGTGTCTTAGGTAAACCCGTAATAAAATCCATTGAGATGTGTTCCCATTTCCACATTGGGAGTTCCGGTTGTTGCAGTAGACCAGATGGTTTCTGGTATTCTATCTTGACTCTGGCACAAGTCAGGCATTTGCTCACGTAGGTGGCAATGTCGGCTTTCATGTTCGGCCACCAATAAGTGCCTTTAAATCATGATACGTTTTATCTGAGCCAGGGTGGATAGAATGTCGAGACTTGTGGGCTTCGTCCATCACTACAGTTCTCAACTCTCCGTACCGTGGAACCCAAATCCGGTTCTCAAAATATCTGACCCCGTCCGATCTGGTTTCAAGTTGCTTGTTCATGCCCCGCATGAGTTCCGATGGAAGATTGTCATATTTCAAAGCTTCAAGTTGCGCATCGCGAATCTGATCGGGCAAGTTGGCATGAATCGTGAGTTGCAATGCTCGCACTCGTCTGGGTTTATCTGTTTCTTTTCTGCTGAGGGCGTCGGCCACTACATTGGCCTTGCCAGGGTGGTACTTGATGGCACAATCATAATCCTTAAGCAGCTCGACCCAACGACGCTGTCGCATGTTCAGCTCCTTCTGATCGTAGATATGTTGGAGACTCTTGTGGTCGGTGTAGATGGTAAACTTGGTACCGTACAAGTAATGCCTCCATATCTTAAGAGCAAACACCACAGCTCCGAGTTCCAAATCATGGGTCGTGTAGTTCTTCTCGTGAACCCGTAGTTGTCGAGAGGCGTAGGCTATAACCTTCTCGAGTTGCATCAGCACACAACCGAGACCTCGTATAGATGCGTCACAGTGTACCTCAAAATTTTCCGTTCCCTCGGGGAGGGCTAGAATAGGGGCGCTGCAGAGTTTGGTTTTCAATAGTTGAAAGGCGGATTCTTGCGCGTCACCCCAATCGTACTTAGTGCCTTTGTGAGTCAAAGCGGTGAGGGGTTGAGCAATCTTTGAAAATCCCTCGATGAAACGTCGGTAGTAGCCGGCCAGTCCTAAGAATTGCCGCACCTCAGTCGGAGTCTTAGGTGCTTCCCAGTTTTTGATGGCCTCTACCTTACCGGGATCGACATGGATACCATTCTCGTTGATCACATGTCCTAAAAAGTGAACTTCGCGAAGCCAAAATTCACATTTCGAGAGTTTAGCATACAGTTGTTCCTTCTTCAATAGTTCCAGAATTACCCTCAAGTGTTCTTCATGGTCAGCTTCGTTCTTGGAGTAGACGAGAATATCGTCAATGAACACAATCACAAACTTGTCGAGGTACGCCTTGCATAATCGATTCATGAGATCCATAAATATGGCTGGTGCGTTGGTTAGGCCAAAAGGCATAACCAAAAACTCGTAGTGACCATACCGTGTTCTGAAAGCCGTCTTTGAGATATCTTCTTCGCGCACTCTCAGTTGGTGGTAACCGGATCGCAGATCGATCTTCGAGTAGTAACTCGATCCTTGAAGCTGGTAAAACAAATCATCGATTCGGGGTAAAGGATAACGGTTCTTGACCGTCACCTTGTTCAACTCCCGGTAGTCAATGCACATGCGGAAAGTCCCGTCATTCTTTAGGACAAACAAGACAGGGGCTCCCCATGGCGATGAGCTAGGTCGGATAAAACCCTTATCCAACAAATCTTGCAACTGAGTGGACAGTTCCTGAAGCTCCGCCGGTGCTAGCCGATACGGGGCTCGTGCTATGGGTGCTGCACCGGGTGTCAACTCGATTTGAAATTCGACTTGACGAATAGAAGAAAGTCCAGGCAAATCCTCCGGGAAAACTTCCGGAAAGTCTTGCACAACCGGTATATCTTCAATTCGTTTCTCCTCCGCGGGTTTCTCAACAATCTGCGCCAAAATTGCCGGATGACCCTTTCGTAGATACTTTTGCGCCTTCATAAGGGTAATGACGCTGGTGGTCATGCCGCTTCTCTCACCTCGGACCGAAATGATCTCGCCGGAAGGGGTAGAAATGTGAACTATCTTGTCGTGACATATAATCTCCGCTCGGTTCTCGGATAACCAGTCCATGCCGTCAACGACATCGAAACTACTAAGCGTAAAAGGAATAAGGTCGATATCAAAGACATGACCTGACAGTTTTAACTTACATCCCGCTAGTACATGAGTCGTCACTATAGTCTTACCGTCAGCTAATTCAACATGAAACTTAGCATCTAACGGAGTTGGAGTTAAGTCTAAGAGTTGACTAAAGGCTTTCGACACAAAACTCCTATCAGCTTCAGTGTCAAACAATACAGAAGCAAAACAATCGTTTACAGGGAACTTACCAGTCACCACGTGCGGATCATTGCGGGCTTGACCCGACCCAATCACAAAAGCTCTTCCCTTGCCATTGCTACCATTACTGCCACTTCCATTACCCCCATTGTTGTCGTTATGATTCAGCTTGGGACAATCTTTCCTGAAATGACCTTCCTGCCCACATTCGTAACATCCCTTCGTCGTCATAGGTGGTTTAGGAGCACCCGTTGCCGCAAGGTCTCCTCTACACTCCTTCGCCTGGTGACCCATCTTTCCGCATCTCTGACACTTGACACGGCCACACGGGCCAACATGATGATAGTTGCACCTATTGCACTTCGGATATTTCCCAGCATATCCGCTCGAACCTTGCCCGTTACCGTTGTTATTGTTGTTGTGATTCTGAGTGTTAAAGCTCCGAGTGAATTCGGGCTTACGGCAGTGTTGTTGCGGTGGGAGGTTCGAGGATGAAGATCTGGTGTTGTCAAACTTCCTCTTCCCGCTGTTCGGGTTGCTGTTGCTGTTATTGTCATTACTCGGGTTGTCACGGGCTTTAGTGGTCGAACCCCTAGGTGGTAACGCACCTTGGGTCACAGCCTGATCCGTCAGTTTGTGAGCTAAACGGATCGCTTGTTGGATCGTGGCTGGTCTGGAAGACGTCACCATGCCCTGAATCTGCGGTGCTAATCCATCAATGTACATTTCTATCCTCTTGCTCGGCGGATCCACCATCCGCGGACACATCACAGCCAACTCGTGAGAACGGGTAGTGTAGGCTTCGATTTCCGAACCCACCATCTTTAACGACCAAAATTCCGACTCTAACTTCGAAATCTCCTCTCTCGGACAGTACTCCTCTCGCATCATGTTTTTGAACTCCTCCCAGTTCATCGCGTTAGCCAGTTCCAATCCAAGGATCTGGACGTTCGAATTCCACCAAGTGAGGGCAGAATCCTCAAGTGTTCCAGCAGCGAATTTGACCCTACTGGCAGGGGGACAATTGCACATCTCAAATGCCGACTCAGCCATCTCAGCCCAACGCATGAAGCCTATAGCTCCCTCAGTGCCCTTAAACGTACTGGACTTGCAGTCAAGGTAGTTCTTGAAGGTACACGTTCCACTTGGACCTCCAGCTTGATTCTGAACGTGTGCGGCTAAAGCGGCCGCTGCATGGTTGTTCAGCAGAGTTTGGAGTTCAGCTGCAGTCAAGCTGATGTTACCACGTCCACGTCCAGCGTTTCTTCCAGCCATTTCCTAGAATCACAGTATAAAGTGTTAAACATGAATTTTTCTTTCATATACAACACACCATACATGTAATAAAAAGATAGGTAAGAAAGAAATAAGAAACAACATCACATCACAACCACATATTAATCTAAATAAAAATTCATGATTAAAACCATTGTATTCGCTACAAAGTATTTCCAATCAATCCTTAAAATCATAGAAAATTAATAGTTCGGATGGAGACAACCCCTCCATCTAAGTGTCATCATCACTAGATGTCGTCATCTGAGGACACCTCCGAGTGTGCCTCCTCCTCAGCCGGTTCTTCCCCCGGTTTTTCTTCGGGTTCTTCCTCGGGATCTTCCTCGGGATCCTCCTCAGGCTCCTCTTCGGGATCTTCTTCAGGTTCGGCCTCAGGCTCCGCCTCAGGCTCGGCCTCAGGCTCTGCCTCAGGTTCGGCTGCGTTCTGAGCAAGTTGCATTTGCAAGACATCGCAACGCTCCAACGCTATCTCAGTTCGGGTCCTTGCTTCTTGGAGTTGCTCTTGCAAGTCTATCATCTCGGCTTGCATCTTCATCATAACCTTCATTTGTTAATCACTAGCCTCTCGCATTTCCTTCATTGCCGCTGCCATGCGGGCAATCTCCTCCTTAGTCTCGGTTCCGTCTTTTAACAGTCCGGAAACATTCGCTCTCGTATAGCGCATGTAACAACATCACGCTCCAAACAAGAAACAACAGCTGCGAGAACTCGCTCTACAGGTTCGGTTATGGGTGGTAGGGTGTTGGGATAAGCAGGGTTGTTCGGGTGAGGTAACGGGGGAACTTGTTCGCGATAGACCATACGTCTGATCATGTTAGGGTACCAATCCCAGCTAACGTCGTTTTCGTATATGCCTCCGGATAAGCGGTACCTCTTCGGTGCGGGAGCTTCGAGTTCCGGGACTACTCGGGGTGGCGAGGCGGTAGGCAACTGTGGTTCCTTCCCATGAGCATGCGTCATCGAATCGAATGATGATGAGGGTGGCGTCGACTTTCCTACAGGTAAGCCGTGTATGCGCGCGCGTATAAGTGAAAGAGGTAAAGAGATAAGATTACAAGACTACACAAATCTATGCAGTGCGTATCATTATAACTAATGGGTCGTCGCGGTTATAGTCTAGTATGCATGCAGCTTCTAGTTCGCTATAACCAATGGCTCTGATACCAATCTGTCACACCCTCAAAATCCACTAACGGAGTTTTACCGTCAGAGGGTGTGAACTGGCAGGATCGGAATCATCAGTTATAATCAAACCATAAAATAAAGTTTCAAAACCATGAAAACGTTTACGAGTAATTAAATGCGGAAGCGTAAAAACCTTTAATCAAAAGTTGCGTCACGCAGGACGACTTAAACCAAGGATAACCGTTAAAAATAAGTTTGTAGGACAAAAGCGTTTTCAATCAATGCATGTTCCTAAACCGCGCGCCCGCCTCGGCTACCTGAGAATAACATACTAAAAGTGTCAACACAAGGTTGGTGAGTTCACAAGTTATATAGAAATAAATCGTTTAGCGTTTGCGTTCAGCGTTACAGCGTTTTGCGTTTCAGCGTTTTGCGTTTCAGCGTTTTGCGTTACCAGATAGTGTTATGTCAATTATATATCGATAGGTAGCTAGTCTATACAACAAGTATTACTAAGTGTTCGACACCGAAGCTGACTCGTTTATTAAGTGCCTTGTCACCAGGTCCTCTAGACCATGGTACGTGTTAGCCAAAATTACACCCGCTCGACCTCCAGTCGAGTTTAGCGTTGGGTGGGGTTTGTCAAACCCAGTAGTACTACTCAACAGTGACTCGCTATTCAAAATATTAACCGGTTCGATGTGTAGGACTTCAAATGTTTCGTTTGCCACTTATCCTTTACAAGTGATATATAATTTATAACAAAATCTTAAATGCGTTGTGGAGTATGTTATCTCCCCCAAGTGAAAAGCGTTTGAAAACAGTTTAAAAAGGGGTAAGTGAAACTCACTGTTTGCGAAGAATTTCCCAAATTAAATCACCAAGATGCGCGTCACAGAAAAACTCTCTCTAGCGTTCTAAAAACAACAAAGAGATTTTTCTAAGTGTCGGAATATTATCGAGTCTCTAGACCCGGCACATAATACCTAAGCACATAACATGTTTCGTGTTTCGTTTGTGAATTGTGTGTGACTTTAACATGTGTATTTGTGACACATTACATGTGTAAGCAATCATATACGTGTCATGTATTCATAAAGTACATCACTAGCAATTATTCCCCGTAAGGGCATTTTGGTCAAATCATGACAATTAACTAGCCATTATTCCCCATAAGGGCAATTTGGTCAAATTATGACAATCAATTAGCAGTTATTCCCCGCAAGGGCATTTTAGTCAAACACGACAATTATCTTGCAATCATTCCCCTCAAGGGCAATTTTGGTCAAAACACGATAATAAATTAGCAAAGTATCATATTTCATGCATTTTCACAAAACTCAGCAGCTAGTTTCACCGAGACAGAAATTCCACTTAAAAGATTGTACTATTCCACCAATCATAGCATCTCAATTAATTTATCAAAAATCATCACAGAAGCATATATGTCTTAGGTTTCCAGAACATATTTTATTATATTTTTATTCCTCAAAGTTTTCTCACAATCATCAAATCATTACAGCAAACTCATAACAGTCAAATTCATGCGCAATCAGAATGTTATTTGCAATTCCCATTAAACAAAAAATCCAATAAATGCAAGACCACTTGGGTTAGGTTCCTAACTCAATGAGTCAAACTTCCAGAAGTGGAACCAACCCAATTGGTCTCGTAGTTCATGAGATATAACATTTACAACATAACCTAACAGCAGGTCTAACATCTCTAGCTTTGCACAACGTTTTTGTAAAATCACAAAAGTTAACCTTCACTTGTACAAAATTACAAATTTATACTCTATAGAAACTAGACTCAACCTAGTTTACTGTAATACCAATAATTTTCAACCAATTTTCATATTTACACTTCGTTACAGTCACTTAAACATCAAATACACATTCTGTCCAGAAACTGTTTGCATCCAAACTCAACATATTAACAATCTATGAACTATCATGCATTCATATGACCCTCTAGACTCCATAAACACCATCCATGCACATCAATTACATATTACATACTTGATTAGGGTTGTGTTTGAGCTCAAATCAAGACACAACAATCAACATGCAACAAGATTTAATCTAGTTATCAAATCATCATTCAATCAACCACAATCATATTAGCTATATACATACACAAAATCGGCAGCTTAGGGGTTTGTGGTTAACCCAACAAACATCAAAATCAAGCAACAAGAAAGTATAGAATGATCAATTATACCTTTCTAGCACCTAGTTCTTCAATCACAAGCTTGATTTCTTGGTTGAATGTGTGTGTATGGGTGGACGGCAGCCAAGGGAGCAAGGGAGGGAGGCCGATCGGCAGCTTGGGGTTATGATAATAAGTTAGGGTTAAGTGATTAAGGTTATATTTATAGACATACAAGTTACACTCAGTCCCTTCACTTTCAACTGTTGTTTTTCTAACTTAACTATCTTAGTTCTTGTTTCTTGTCTAGCATTACACACCATATAATCAAGTAACACATATGTTAACACATAATTATCACATAATTATTATGTTGACGTTTTTCGTTTAATCCTCAATCGTTTGCGTCAACTCGTTTGCGTTTCGGTGCAAATCCCGAAAGGACAACACATGTAGTAAGTGTTAAGCGTCATTTAAACCCTAGTTTAAATGTAATGAGTGTGCGTTATAGATTTAGTGATCTTAAGTTTGAATTGACGGAGTTGAGTTAACGGAGATAACCTGAAATTGACGATTGGTCACATCAATCCACCATGACCTTCACTCAATCTTCTCCCTGTTTCAATCCACACTAGTGATAAGGTGGGGTGTGAGCAAGGTATTGCAGGCAGAGGAAAAAGGAAAATGTTAAGATTAGTTTTTATAACCCGTGGGCTATCTGGGTTTCATTAGAATCCCCATACCCATCAAAGCGGTTCAAACACATAAAAGACTACATTTACAAATGAAACAATCTGGTGGCTTGAGATGAGCGAGGAGTGACCAGAGCGCGATAGATAGGATATTAAAGGTTTCGTTCATATTACGGGGTTATTTTATATTACTCGTGTCTAATATATATTATATAATATATATATAGTATATATATATATATATATATATATATATATATATTTGATCTTAACTTTATGTATTGTTAGGAAGTTTATAATTATATACTTAGGATTGATGATAAAAATTGTTTCAAAAATAAATTAGATGTTATAAACCAGGTTTAAAAGTTATAAGGGTTTGGTAAAACCCATGACCCACTTCTTTTCTTAATATAAAATTGTTTCTTAATTATAAATCATATCTTTTAAAAAAATAAATATTAATTTTTAATATATCCCTATTTTATATGATTTTCATATCAAATATTTGGTGAGATTAATTTTTAATTTAATATGATGTTATAAACGTTTAAGGACTGTCTGGGCTTGGTAACGTGAATTCGGGTAAAATGCATGAGAAGTCTCCATTTAAAAATCATGCAATCTTGTGGCTTTCATAAAATGGGGGAGCGACCACATCGCGACACGTATGATTTTTGAGCTTTCGTTTAGATATTATATATATATATATAATATAGAGAGAGAGAGAGAGAAAAGATAGGATACAAGAATACATCAACGTACACAGGGGCGGCCCAGGAGGTGTGTGAGCCGCACCTCCGGCTGGGCACGTAATTTTCGGGGTGGGGGGGGGGGGGGGGGGGGGGGCAAAACTTTTATATATTTTCCTGTAAAGAATCACGAGTCAGTCGACATCGTCAATCGGTTGATTCGATCATTATTTTTGGTGTTTAAAACATGCCAGAAAATACACTCAATGAAAAAATTTTCTGCCGGAAATCAAGTGATGTTAATGTGGAGAACCGGAGAAGATGACTTAAGTTTCAATGAATGGCAGAAATTACCCCTGCACTTTATTTATAATTAAACTTATTATTTACATATTCACTCCTTTTAGTTTTGTCAATAACATTTATATCAACAACATACCAAATCCTTCAAACAAGTTCAAAATTTAAGTTTATAATATTAATAACTATATTAATTCTCAAAAATTTTGTTTTAATAAATCGTTTAAAGTATTTAAATTTAGGGTTTCGAAAATTGGGGTATTACATTAAAACTATATATTTTCTATGTTTATTGTTATAACATTAATCATCGTTTATAAAAATTATCTTGTATATTTCTTTATTCATTAAGGCTTGCGGCCCTTTTTATTTAAGCTCGGCCTAGGTACTAAAAATCTCGATGATGGCCCTGAACGTACAATAGGTACGTGAATACCATATATTCCACGAATTGATCCATGAAATTACATCCCAACACCTCGGAATCGTTAATACATATCTGGTTAATCATTGATTCACCAAAAAAAACAGTTTTGGATCATTAATCGATCAATTTTTTACTTTTTTACACGAAACCCGTTTTAGGTTTTTGCTGAGCGTTTTAGTTTTGGCTAAGTGTTTTAGAAATTTTTTTTCCTTTGAGCGTTTTTGTTTTTGCCTTAAGCGTCTCGCATACCTATCGTACGTTAAGCAATTATTGTATAGTAATCTCACCCATAT